>NC_044927.1:25724309-25782245 GCF_003576645.1 Ipomoea triloba
TTTTAAATAGAAATAGGTCAAATTAATTAATACTCACCTCTATTTTATTTGGATAATGATATAAATTAATATTAATCGAGAGAATAGAAGTACATGAGATATATCCTAGTCCAAGAGAAAAGTCCACCAACATAAGAGCTACCAACAATAATAAAGGTGGCAAACAAAATACAAGTAAGCTAGCCTAAATCAAGGCAAAAAAAAAAAAAAAAAAAAAAAAAAAAAAGAAGTCAAATTGATAAGACTGCTAGAAGTAGATTAACGATAAAAGCATTCACATTTATAAATTTTAGTGTAAGTTTTTGAGCCAAAGACCTTATGTAATTAAGGCTTGTATGTGGTCGCGTGCGGAGTATTCATAGCGCTCATCGGGCGCGCTAATTTGATGTTTTTTTTGCCTTGTCTTTCTATCATCTTGCTTCTAATTGACACCTCAAAAGCCACCAAAGGACCACCACTATTGAAGTCGTTCTAATATTATTTTCTCTTGACGTGACAAATATTTTATAAAATAAAATTCCAATTCAAGAAAAAATGAAGGGATCCTCAAATCTGTTAACAAAATTATACTATATAATCTTAAATACAACAAATTATTACAAAAATTATATATATTTATTATAATTTATAAGTAACATGTGACCAGAGGTCCAGAGTATATGTTTTTTTTTTCTTGGTAAAACTTTTTTGGACATTCTCTATATTATTTATAAGAAAAACTGATCCAAAATTGTATACTTAACCACGTACTATTTCTTTTGCCACGTGTTATTCACGTGTTTTCGTAGCCCCGTTGGAGTCCTCGAATTATCGTCTCCATCTGGACTCAATCACCAGAGTTCTCATCCTCTTCCGTTCCCCGCCGGCGAATCGGCGATCTTTCCTCTCCTACTAGATTTCGGTTCTTCTGAATCCATTTCTTATCTTTAACTGATTTTCCGGCGGATTACCTTAGCGTAATCCGTTTAATTTTATTTACATTTTCACACTTGAGCTGAATCTGATTTGCTCACTTATCTGTGGATGTCGATTTCAGTGTTCGAATTTTGTTGATATATTGTGAATCGGTGAATAGATTTGAGTGAATATGATGGGGTATGAGAATCAGGGCTTCGAGGAGGCCCATCTATATGCATCGAAGGAAGAAATGGAGTCTCTCGTCCTCGACGACGATCCGGATGGCTCCTCCAACGGCCGGAAGCCGTTCTCCGACCCGTTATCAGCTTCATCCTTGCCTTTCGCTGAAATTGCTACCGACGACGATCCCCTGCACCCTCGCCCGAGTCAAAGTCAAAACCCTAACTCCTTCAATTCCATCCTCGAGCCTCCGTCTTATGCTGACGCCATTTTCCGGTCCTTTGACGCCGACCATACTTTGCCGGAAGTTAACGGGCATGACCAGTCCGGCGCATCGCCTTCGTCGTCTTCGTCAACGCCAATGTCCGAGTACCTTCATATCACTGTCTCCGATCCGCAGAAGGAGCAGGAGCTCACGAATTCGCTTGTTCCGGGAGGGAGTACTTACGTTACCTACCTAATTACTACGAGGACGAACTTACCTCACTTCAGCGGAACCGAATTTAGCATCCGAAGGAGATTCAGGGACGTGGTGACATTGTCAGACCGGTTATCAGAAGCGTATCGAGGGTTTTTCATCCCTGTAAGGCCGGATAAGAGTGTGGTAGAGAGTCAGGTGATGCAGAAGCATGAATTTGTGGAGCAGCGGAGAGCGGCGTTGGAGAAGTACTTGCAGAGGCTGGCAGCACATCCAGTGATTCGGACCAGCGAGGAATTGAGACTGTTTTTGGAGGTGCAGGGGAAACTGCCACTGGTGAGAACAACTGATGCAGCATCTAGGATGCTGGGCGGGGCAGTGAATCTGCCCCGGCAACTCTTGGGGGAGACAGGAGGAGTTGGAGCAGTGGATGCGAATGAGGTGGCACAGCCTGCCAAGGGAGGGAGAGACCTCTTGCGGATTTTTAAGGAGTTGAAACAATCAGTGACTAATGAATGGGTCGGGGTGAAGCCGGCTGTAGTGGAGGAGGATAAGGAGTTCTTGGAAAAGAAAGACAGGTTGCAGGATTTCGAACAGCAGCTCACGAATGTGTCTCAGGAGGTTAATTCATAATTATTCTTAATTCCCTCCCTGGATGATAGTTATTGTTTATAATGGACATACAAGCAATAAAAGCATGAAGTTATTGGGATATGATGCTTTTAAATTTTAATACATGATTTGTGGTTAAGTGATACTGATTTTGAAATTTTGAAATACTGGAGTTCTGGATGCAATGAATGCAAATAAATTCATCAGGAATTCTGGAAAAGATGGTGTTAAGTACTTAAGTGTAGCTAGTTTGTCTTATTTTATTGTAACAAGCATTAAGATCAAGACTAGTACTTTACTGAACCTGAAATAACCTTAATTGGCTTATAAATCTAGGCTTTTGATGACTTTGTTTATTATACCAATAAGGGTATTTGTTACCATAATATGCAGTTTCATTACTCTGAAGTAAACCGGTTTGCTCTATAGTGAATCTGACGCTCTTCTGTTATCTATTTTAATTCCTCAGGCAGAAACACTTGTGAAAGCTCAGCAAGACATTGGAGAAACAATGGGGCAACTGGGCCTAGCTTTTGTTAAATTAACTAAGTTTGAGACGGAGGAAGCCATTTTTGACTCTCAAAGAAAAAGAGCTACGGACATGAAAAATGTGGCAACTGCTTCTGTTAAAGCAAGCAGATTGTATAGAGAATTAAATGCCCAGACGGTTAAACATTTGGTAACTCATTAAAGTTGTAATTTCATTATCTTATTGAATTCTGTTGGTAAAATACATAATGGTGCATGAGGCAAATATTTTCTTGCAATTCATTTCATTTGCTATTGTTTGGACAAACACTCATTCCTGTGTATGTTAGTGCCTGAATAACCCTCTTGGTCTCTTACTCTCATAAGCTGCATATGCTCAAACGATGCACTTATCTATTTGAGTCTTCACTGCAGGATAAGCTCCATGAATACCTTGGTATGATGTTGGCTGTCAACAATGCATTCTCAGATCGCTCTAGTGCTTTATTGACAGTACAAACACTGTTGTCAGAGGTTTCGGCATTAAATTCCAAGATTGAAAAACTTGAAGCTGCTTCTTCTAAGATATTTGGTGGGGACAGGTCTAGAATTCGGAAAATTGAAGAGCTGAGAGAAACTGTTAGAGTCACTGAGGATGCCAAGAATTGTGCTGTCAGAGAATATGAGCGGATCAAGGTAGCTGCTTCTGCTGTAGTTGTTAACCTAGCTATCTACCACTCCAATCTTGTTTTAGAACCTCACTTTAGTCACAGTTCTGACTTTTTCTGCTGAATTATCACTCCCTTTTTAAGAAGAAAAAAAAAAGAAATTATTTGTATCATTTCTAAATATCTTTGTGTTGCGTATCATTCAAGTCTCTTATCTTATATTGACTTCCATATATTCTTGTCACTAGAATGACCAACACATAGATGTTTTCCCTTGTTTTAGAACTTGCAAGAAATTAGTTGATTAGGTTACAAATTTAATTAAATAATAGGTAAGTGCTATAAAAGTTGTAGGATACCGCACGGAAACATCCATTTGACTAGAGAGTTTTGGCACCAAGCTATCCTGATAATAGGAAAGTATCTTAACACACTGACAGTTACCTGCACACCGTCTTCCAAATATGATGGTGAGGTCATGAAGCAGCCTGCTCTTAATGCAGCTTAGATTATTTGTCCATTATGAAAGGCTATGCAGCTTAATATAATAATATTACTTGTCCATATGAAGGGCATTGTTGCCCGCAACAGATCTGAAAATTTCTGTGTCTTACTGCTTGAGTTGTCTCCGGAACTTATCTTTTGAGCAATCTCTTATAATTATGTTTGACAGACTTGATTATTCTTCCTAACTTATAACCTATGTTTCTTGTTATGGTTTACTTCTTATTTACCTTAATGACAGTGTTCTCCCTCCTGCTTGGTTCATTGTTTAAAAAGAATATTTTCAAATGTCTTCATGTCCTTTTCACAAGAAGAGAGTGTGAAAATGTGGAGCTGATGATTGGTAATATTGTGCAGGAAAACAATAAGAATGAGGTAGAGAGATTAGACAAGCAGAGGCACGATGATTTCTTGAGCATGTTGAGAGGATTTATTGTTAATCAGGTATCTTTTCTTCATTCATAGTTTCTCTAATCTAAACTCTGATGCCTTCCTGATCTTTAAGTATTCTTGCCACGGCAATATTCAATTCGCTGCTAATAGAATTTCATCATTAACTTTAAACATGATTTGATATTGATCTACCTGGTAAAGTCAAGATATTGAAATCTTTTGCTAAGTTTCATGTGCTTGATATAGAGTTGTGGCTCTTCTAGGGAAAGTATGGCTCAACTTGGTGAATGAAGTTCTGGACTTGTATATGGAGTTACTCCTTGATATCTCCATTGGCCCTTCCCCACACCCCCCCAAAAATAGAACAAAAAAGAAAAGAAAAAGAAACTGGGAAGAGAACTGGAATCTATTGCTGGCTAGAAATAGTTTGTGATTTAATTTTTTAAGCAGTATTGTTTTTTAAAATGTACATTAGTCCTTACTGGGAAAAACACTACTTTTTAAAATGTTAATCAGGCAGGATATGCGGAGAAGATTGCTAATGTATGGGAAACGGTTGCAGATGAAACAAGCAGATATGCTAAACATGATAGCTGAAGAGTTAGATTATATTCACTGTTTTCTTAGCTTTTGGTTTCTGTTGTCATCTCTGGACTTCAATTGTGTAGACCGTACTGGATTGTTGATACAGAGCAGGAGAGTCAACATTCTTGTTGAAGGTTGAAATTGTAAAATTGTGAGATTCTGAGATATAAGATGTGGATATGGTGCAAATTTACGATTGATTTTCGTGTGTCTACTGTCTTGACGCTTGGGCCATTATTTAATGTTATAGACATTCCACTGTTTCAATCTCAAATCTCAATTGACTATTTAAGGGTTGGTCCATTATTTAATGTTATAGACATTCCACTGTTTCAATCTCAATTGACTATTTAAGGGTTAGAGAATGGCCGATGTGCAGTGCAATATGTATTTATTTTTGTGTATAACTCAAATTTCAGATTGAAATGGCGTTCATATCATGTGTTTGGTTTGTCCTCAAGGAAATGTTGGATTTTATTAGCCTTGTTTGATTAACAGCTTTTTCATTAGCTCTAAATTACTTCACTTGGCCCAAAGTTCGATAAACAGCTTTTGCATTAGCTCTAAATTACTTCACTTGGCCCAAAAAAAAAATTAATGACATAAATTTTTTATTTACGGAAAAGCTAGTCGTGCAAAGTAGTCGTGCAAAGTAAAACCCGCACTGTAAACCAAAAACATTACCAAACTAATTGTCTAACCAACTTAGTTGGATTCGTTCAGCCCCAAGCTTGGTATAAAGCTAAATATTCAAAATAATACCAAAATAGAGAAGACAGACATAAAAACATATAAGGGTAATCAATAGCATCACAGCATCTCTTACAAAAGTTTACTTTCTGTAGAAGTGAAGCAACGCCCCACCCACTACAGCTCAAATAATACTGAGGGTCTATTAGCAAGCTTGGCTTACAATCAATGATAACTTTGTATCTCCCACTACTCCCGCCAAATTGGGAGGTAAGAGACAAGATTAATAGTAGTAAAAAAAGAGGAAAAATGAGTGACATCATTGAGTAACCTCTTAAACTAGGAGCATGACAGAGGCTTCAGTGGATGTTGATGTCATGAAATGACGGCAAAACAGCCATGAGTGGATCACCATAACCAACAGCATCTGTAAATATACAAGCAAACGTTAGACAATATAAATGTTTCAGGTGCTACAACAGCCATTGATATGTAAGCATTAGACCTTGATTGACAAGGAAATAGGTCCAGCATTTCAGGTCAAAGGTGAGGCGGTTGTAAACTTCAAGGAACACAGATAAGAGAAATTTATTTTAAGGAGTTGCAAGAATTTGTTTTTAAAATGGTTTATAACCACCATTTTTTTTTGTCTGGATGTTATAGATTCGATACTTATGATGCCACAAAGAACATAACTTTAATTGAGTAATTTTAGGCCATAAATTACACACCATTCCTAAAACGTTCTATTAGAAAAACAACTACGAAAGTAATTAAATAAAAGGCATACCCCCATCATTATAGAGGATCTTCAAGACTTCTCCATCCACATCTGACTGCTCAGTACAAAAATTAAGAAAATATAAAATTATCACATTGAAATTTAAAAAAAAAAAATAAAAAAAAATAAAAAAATAAAAAAGAAGAAGAATTTTAATGGCTTACTTTGACTGGAAATTCTGTACTGAACTGATCCAAAAAGCCTACTGTTTGCCCTTCTTTTATAACATCACCCTGTGTATAAAGATAAGGTATATGTAATTCATGCAATAGAACAGGTAAAGCAATTAAAAAAAGAAAAAGGTACGATCAATGAAGTATGGAAACAGATAACAAATGCAAAGTTATACTTGAAAGAGTAAAAAGTTTCCAATTGACAGTTGAAAATAAAAATACAAGAATTGTCACAAGAAACTGTCATGGGAAGACAGGGGAAGGGCTTGTCAGCTAGTAATGGGGTGGTGGGTTACCTCCTTACATGCTGGTGGTAGTTTCTTTCCCTTCAAAGTTCTAGACCGTCGAAATGTACCAACCTGACAAGAAATAGGCCAATAGTAACTATGGAGTACTTTATACTGGAGTAAAGTGTCTCTATACTCTAAAGATGTTTGATACATACAGTTGGAGATGATACTAGGACATAAGCACTAGATCCAGAAGCCTCAAGTGCTGCTAACTTTGCTGACTTGTCTGCGGAGACATTTATAAATGGGTTTGTATTTTTGGAGGGTGTTGGAGGAGGAACAGGTGATGATTCAACCACTGGTTTACTAGGAGTAGGTGGTGGTGGTGGTGTATGAGAAATAACTGGTGCTTGTGCTACTGGAACTTCAATACTCCGCTTCAGGTGCATTTCAAAATCCCCAACCTATAACAAACAAGTAAATGGCACACTAAAGTAGATACTAAGCACACAAGAGTTATGACCAATATGCACTAGATGCTCATAACTTATTTGATGGGCAGTTAAGAAACAATGCAAGACTCACAATTGATTATCTTATTTACACCATCCATCTACTATATACATGAATAGTTATACTTTGAAATTTGGGTCCTGAACACCAAGAATGAACCTTATTCCTATATTTTCACTTTAGAATACAAAATAATGAAATCCTAATTCCAAATTGATATCCTACCCCCAATACCAAGTATCACAATGCCCTTGACATCAAAATCAAAATCTACGTTAGTGACACTAGCAATTAACAAATCATTGACTGCACTATTATTTAATTTTATACGTTTTAGTATACAGTGTACAGATTTTACTATTATCTGAAACCTGAACAAGATTAAGGGCACATTAATCTTATTACTAGTAACTAGCATTGTGAATTTGTGATTTGCACTTTAGATCTTTAATCTAATGGAAACCTTGTTAAATTTTTATCGAGACTCAAGTGTACTAATATGACAATATTTGAAACTGAGAAAATTGACAGAAGAAAGATGGAAATTTAAGGTCTGTAATTGCAGCATGACAACGGAATGAAAATTGCTTCTTAATTGAGTATTACGCATGGGAAGGTCTAGGCTATAAGATTTCTTTTAGTTAATTGTTTGTTGCAGTGACATTAGAATGAAAGAACTTATGCATCAAATAAGAGAACCAATATTACTAATTCAAGGTTATACTAGTTTCCTCTTAAGAGTTTAATATGGAGTATCTAAATTACAGAGTCATGGTTATATTTTGCTCAAACCTATGGTCGGAGGCAGTATTATTTTACTGGACACTTTTTCTGGTTCAATTAAATTAGATGAATGAGAGTCTTTCCTTTTGAAGTATTCAATGAACCTAATCTTTAGCTTTAGTTAAGATAGTAACCCATGCAAGAGTGAGTGCAAGACTTGTATCTGCATAATGCATAACTCCTGAACCCATGCCATTGAGTTTACAGGCTTCAGAATTTTCAATGCACAAGCAAGAAATCATGCATGCAGACATAATGTCAATGGGAAGGAAATATTACTTTAAGTTTCAACTCAGCAACTTCTGTTTCATCGCACACTTCTGTGATCAGTGCCTGACAGAAAACAAAAATATACCTCATACTTCACCCCACACCAAAACTGTTAATGCAAGACATGCTACTGCAAAACCAAAAAAACCAACAAATAACAAACCTCAAAACCATCAGGAAATGTTGCTTTAAATGGTGGATTCTTCTCAGCTGGCTTTTTTTGGTCACTATCTGTCAGAATAGTTCCTTTGGGGTAAATGTAGAATTAAAGAAGTATCAAATAACTTGTTATTGCGAATAAGTATAGACATCAAGAAGTTCTCCCCCATTGAAGTTATAATCATGAAAAGAAACATAAAAAAGAATGCAAGTCCAAGCTCAAATAAGAGTTTTTACATAAACCGGCCTTTAGGGAACAAGGTTTCAGCCAGCGGTGATGAAGGGGGTGAACAAATTAGGGTATAAACATACTGAGAATGTCAGGTAATTTAAAGAGTTAATAATTGTTGATACTTCATATAAAATTAGAAGAATTGAAAGGAAATCACTGACCATTGGATATTGCTGATACATTAGTTTCAGAGACCTTTGCACATGATGCTACTAGTCTTCTATTCTTGTTGACTGAAGAAATGAGCTTATTACCAAATGGCAAGCTACACTGATATGAGAAGGAAGCATTTTTCATGGAAACCAAGCTAGGCATTTCCAAGACTGACTTCAGAGGAGAAGTGGTACCAACAGAATCTGCGAAACGCAAACTTTTAAATCACCAGCACAGTGATAACGAGTTTAAGATAATTTGACTAGCCCTTCAAAATCAGATTTACAAGACTATTGGCAGATTGTTTCTTGAAGCCCAAACAGACCTCACAAATGGGAGACTCGAATTGCTAACATAGAATTGCTTTGGTATTCACTGAATAAGACAAGTAAATACATTCAGAGAACATGAATATGAGTTATGTTATAGTTTGTTACACTTTATTATTTGTTATTATATGTTATTACTTTAAGTGGCTGTAGCTTAGTCTGATAGTCTAGCCTATAGAGTAGGAGAGTCATCAGTAGCCTGTACTATAAGGACTCTCTCTCTCTCTTGTAATCGTTGGATAATTCAGATCAATTCTCTAATCTGGTATCAGACGCGATAGGTGACCGTTTTTTCATCAACCAATCTCGATCACCTCTCTCCTTCGTTTTTCCGATCCCAAACCCCCATCGGTTTTCCGATCACGTATCATGGACGCAGCCCCCTCCGATGGTGCCATCACTGTCGCTGCCTCTCAACCGCCGGTACCACCACCCTCCCTCACCGCCGCACATCATTATGTGTCGGTAAAACTCACCACTCGCAATTATTTGCATTGGCGAACTCAGTTGGTGCCATTCCTCCGCGGGCAAGGCCTCCTTGGCTTCCTCGATGGATCGAATCCCTGCCCGCCGGCGACACTCCCTGCTCCGACAACACAGCCGCCGTCACCACCACCACCTAATCCGGCATACCCAATCTGGATTCAACAAGACCAGTCCGTACTGTCGTTGTTGATCTCGTCGCTCACCGACGAGGTCATGTACCTCGCCGTCGGCAGGAACACCGCCCGGGAGGTTTGGGATGCCATCTCCGCCGCTCTTGCATCGTCGTTGCGCTCCCGGTGCCTGAGCCTGCTCGGCCAATTCCAAACTTTGCGGCAGGGTCCCCTTTCACCGGCTGAATATCTTGGCCGGGCTCAAATGATCGTCGAAGCCCTATCTCTCGCTGGCAGACCCCTCTCTCCCGATGAGCAGCTTCTGTACGCGCTGCGTGGTCTTCGGCCAGAATATCGCTCAATGGCGAGCGCGCTCACTGTCTCCACCGCGACGGTAACCCTGGCGCAACTGGCGGACCATCTTCAAAATCAAGAGTTCATCAACTCTGATGAATTCCAGGTCTCCGATGGTTCCGCTCCGACGCACAGTTCGGTCGCTATGTTCGCTGGGCGTGGCCGGTCGACTGACTCCGGCGGCAGACATCCTGGAAATGGTCGTGGCGGTGGCGGACGAAACTGGAGAAGCAAGGGTTACTCCGGTCGAGGTCGCGGTAACAATTCACCTCGTTGCCAAATCTGCAGATCACATGGCCATTCGGCCATTAATTGTTATAAGCGGTATGATCGTCCCTCCCCGCAAGCCAATGTTGCCGTTGATGGTGAGAATAATGTATCTGTTTCTGATGCCTGGTTTCCTGACACCGGCGCCTCATCTCATGCCACACCCAATGATGCCATGATGAACGGTTCAGAAATTTACAATGGCGGTGACGTTTTAAAGGTCGGCAATGGCGCAGGTATGACAGTCTCCCGAATCGGCCATGCAGTTATTCCGTCACAGTCAAAACGTTTAACCATGTCTAATATCTTATATGTTCCTAAATTGACTTTACTGTTACTCTCTGTATTTAAATTTACAAACGAAAACAATGTTTATTTCGAATTCCATAACGATTGTTTTCTTGTGAAGGGCTACAACACCCGGGAAGTTCTTCTTAGAGGGTCCACGGTTGGAGGTCTATACAAGCTTTCAGTGCCTCTGTCTCATTTTGCATTTGTTTCGGCTCGAGCCTCCTCAAGCATTTGGCATCAACGGCTCGGTCATCCCCATAATCAAGTCCTGAGTCGTATTTTGAAAAATTGTCCTATTAGTGTCAATAACTTAGATAGTCACAAACTTTGTACACCGTGCCAACTTGGAAAATCGGCACGGTTTCCTTTGGACAGAGTTAGCAATAATAGTCAAAATGTCTTAGACTTAATTTACACGGATATTTGGGGTCCGTCACCGGTCATTTCATCTACCGGTCACAGATATTTTGTACTATTTGTTGATGATTTCTCCCGGTACTGCTGGTTTTATCCCTTACGGTTAAAATCAGACGTTAATAAAATTTTTGATTCCTTTCGGGTTATGGTAGAACGGCGGTTTTCCCGTTCTATCAAATCCATACAGTCTGACTTAGGGGGTGAATACCTCCGCCTTCATAAGACTTTTGAAAACCTTGGCATATTTCATAGACAGTCGTGCGCCTACACTCACGAACAAAATGGCCGCGTCGAACATCGTCATAGACATATCGTTGAAACTGGACTCGCCCTGTTAGCTAATAGTTCCACACCACATTTATATTGGGACTATGCTTTTGAAACAGCAACCCATTTAATCAACTGTCTTCCCTCTGCCATTAACTTTGAAAGTCCACATTATCGTCTTTTTCAGACTACTCCCACCTACACTTTCTTCCGTGTCTTCGGGTGCCAATATTTTCCATACCTACGGCCCTATAACCGTCATAAAATCGAATACCGTACAACTCCGTGTGTCTTCCTAGGTTACCCGGTTTCTTTTAAGGGTTATCGCTGCATGGACCTAAATTCTGGGGCTGTTTATATCTGCCGTCATGTTCGATTTAACGAGTCTATTTTTCCGTTTGAATCCTCATTTCAGGTGAATCCGGCTCCAGAAAATAGTGTTGCACCATGGGGCTCTTTTCCAGCTACTTTGCCTGTGGGAACACACACAGTTCCAACTGATGTGCCTATAGCCCAGGAACCCCCTCACCTGGCTATTCAAGCACCACCTACAACCGACCACAACCTGGTCCAACTCAGGCTCAGGCTACTCAACAAGACGGACATGCTATGCGCACGCGTCGTAAAACTCGCGGCACAGGAGAGCAATTCTATGCTCTAAACTCAACAGTTGAGCCCTCGTGTTATTCTCAAGCAGTTGGACACGCACAATGGCGTGATGCCATGGACCAGGAATTCAACGCTTTATTACACAATAACACCTGGAAATTAGTACCTCCTGAACCGAGTATGAATGTGATTGGCTGTAAGTGGGTTTTCCGAATCAAACGTAAGGCAGACGGCTCTATCGAAAGACACAAAGCACGACTGGTTGCCAAAGGCTTCAATCAGGTGGCTGGTGAGGACTTTTTTGACACCTTCAGCCCAGTGGTCAAACCGACTACGGTTCGCTTATTGTTTTCCCTTGCCGTTTCAAACAATTGGACTCTGCGACAGCTGGATGTCCATAATGCTTTTCTGAACGGGCATTTAACAGAGACGGTCTATATGAAACAACCCTCGGGCTACGAGGATCCTGTTCATCCAAGTCATGTTTGTCATCTACAACGCTCTCTTTACGGGCTTAAACAGGCACCACGGGCATGGTTCAAGCGACTACATGATTTTCTGTGCTCTGCAGGGTTTTCGGCTTCCAAAACCGATATTTCTCTTTTCTATCATACAGCTTGTACCTCCAAGGTCTATTTACTGGTTTATGTCGATGACATAATAATGTTGGGCAATGATGTTCTCCTGATTAACAAATTACTGGCCCGACTCTCTGGAACATTTAAAATCAGAGACTTAGGCTCTCCGAGTTTCTTTTTGGGTATTGAGACGATTTCTGACTCGCAAGGGTTCATGCTGTCTCAACGTCGGTATATGAAGGATATTCTCTCCCGTGCTGGGATGCTTGAGTGCAAGGCACTGGCTACTCCAGCTGCCACCTCACAGCCTGTCTCTCCTACAGATGAAGTTTTTGACAACCCTACTCAATATCGTCGCATTGTTGGCGCACTCCAGTATCTTACTATCGCTAGGCCAGACCTCTCCTATACAGTTAACAGGCTCTGTCAGTTTATGCACTCTGCAACTGCCGAGCACTGGTGTCTTCTCAAACGGGTCCTCCGATATGTTAAGGGTACTCAGCTGTTTGGTCTTCGTATATCTCAGTCTCCATCTACAGAGTTGCATGCTTACTCCGACTCAAATTGGGCTGGATGCCCGGTGGATCGAAAGTCAACCAGTGGCTATGCCGTCTATTATGGGGATAATCTAATCTCTTGGCTTTCCCGCAAACAGCGCACTGTGGCCCGCTCCTCTACAGAAGCCGAGTACAAAGGGTTAGCCGATGTTTCTGCTGAAGTCACTTGGATTATGTCTCTTTTACGTGAGCTTGGACTTGACTCAGGAAAACCAGCTCATTTGTGGTGCGACAATCTTGGTGCCACTTATCTAGCAGCCAACCCAGTTTTTCACGCTAGAACTAAACACGTGGAAATTGATTATCATTTTGTACGAGACAAGGTTGCATCAGGGGACTTCACAGTCAGCTTCGTTTCGTCACAAGTAGACCTGGCAATTATCGACACGACCCGTTAACACGACACGAAACCGGACACGAAAATAACGGGTTAGTGTTTAGCCTTAACATGTCCCGGGTCGTTAACGGGTTGACCCGTTAAGAACCCGTTATGTTTTCGTGTCTTAACAGGTCAACCCGTTAAACCTATTAAGAACCCGTTTAACCCGTTAATATTATCGTGTTAACCCGTTTACACGAACCCGTTTACACAAACCTGTTTAGAACCCGTTAAGAATCATTGTCATTTAGGTAAAAACCATTGTCTTTACAAAATATATCATGAACATGATTAAGAATGAATTTACTACATTAGGCCAAGATCATACAACAATTATTGATGTTCAATAATATGAAATTTGAATGTTTATTGTGTTCAATTTTATTCTAAAAACTAGTATGGACTTCTTTAATTATGATTTTTGGCTGTTATTTTATAATTTTATGAGTTATAAATTGAATATTTTTTTAGTTTGTTTGATAGATTGGATTATATGTTTTATTTCTTTTTTATACTAACTTAACTTTAAATTTTAGTTTTTAATATATCAATAGATTTAGCGGGTTTAAACAGGTTTCGTGTCATATCGTGTCGACACGATCCGAAACCCGTTAACAAAACGTTTCTATCGTGTCAACCCGTTAACAAATCGTGTTCGTGTTCGTGTTAAAATTTTGAACCCGTTAACCTTAACGTGTCGTGTTCGTGTTTAGCCTTATCGTGTTCGTGTCGTTATCGTGTCGACCCGTTAACGAACCCGTATACACGAATTGCCAGGTCTAGTCACAAGACCAGATCGCAGATATCTTCACCAAACCTCTTCCTGCTCCACGCTTCCACGCTCTGCGACGCAAGCTCAATGTTGTCGAGCTTCAACCTTGTGCTTGAGGGGGTGTATGAGTTATGTTATAGTTTGTTACACTTTATTATTTGTTATTATATGTTATTACTTTAAGTGGCTGTAGCTTAGTCTGATAGTCTAGCCTATAGAGTAGGAGAGTCATCAGTAGCTTGTACTATAAGGACTCTCTCTCTCTTGTAATCGTTGGATAATTCATATCAATTCTCTAATCATGAAACAGAGGAATTCCATGCTTTTCCAACTCAATTGCACATTACCTAATTTCATTAGGTCAAGATTATGACATGCTAAAAGTGCAGCAGGATGCTCACAACCACCTTGCCTTCCAAAACCGAAACGCCGATCTAAGTTTACTTAGAAGAAGCAAATTGACTGTGCCAGCCGAATATTGATACAGCAGAAATAATCCAAAATTTAATTAAAAAACTGAATAAACCGGGGCTACTTAGATCTGAGATGATAAAATGTAATGTAAAAGTGGTTTATTACGAATTATGGAAACACGGAGCAATAAATTAGATAATTCAATCTCAGGATCAGTTCACACGACATCAAATTTCCCGTATTCCGTAAATGGAAACTTCACATACATAAATGAACATGCGCTTAACATGTAAACACATATACATACAAATATATAATACATAAACACAAATACAGAGCTAGAGAGAGAGATACTTACGGTGGAAGGAGCGGAAAACAGCGGCAGACTCCATCGGCGTAGAAATGAACGGCGATCGCTAAGAAATTAGACAAATGAGGTTGGAAGAAGAGAGAGAGAGAAAGAGGAAGTTATTTATAGTTCCGAGATAGCTGAGAAAGGTATGATTGAATTCACAATTGGTAGTGAGTGAGTGCTTCGAAGTGTCCGCCGCTCAACCCCACCGCCATCAGATTCTTCACCTACGCTTGCAGCCCATTTCTTCTGCTACTTGCTAAACTGCGCTCGTCTTGACTATCATGCGCCTCTACCTCGCCTTAATTCTTTGTAAATGAAAATATTTTACAAAGTCTACTCAATTTGATAAACTAATTTATAATATAAGTAATAAGTATGTATTGACAGATACTACATTATAACGAAGTGAATAATACTTAAAAAGTAATTTTATATCTATTCTCATTCTATATTTATATTTTTTACTTTTTAATACGTAACATGCTTTGATTATACATATTATACAAGTGGGTCATGATTTTTATCAATTACTTCTTTTATATGTAACAATCAAATTTGAACACTTAAATAAGTTGAGACTTGAGAGTATATTTTGGAGTTAAAGTACTATTTTTGGATGCACAAAGTTGGCCCAGTCCATCATCAGAGGCAAACTTTATTGTGCATTATGGTCCATATAGTAGAATGAACCATAAAGTAAAATGTCATTTAATTTAACTAAAAGAAATTACAGTTGTACAGACTTGTTTTTAATTTCATTGTTCACAAATTAGTTTCATTATAGTAAGCAGTGTCATTTTAATTACACATCATGTCTTTTGCTATTTAGTTTCATTTTATACACACGATATATTTATTTTAACAATATTAAAATATCATTTTAGTTCCATTACAAATTCACTTGACAATATACATATTTGTATGAGATATGATTATGTTATTCAATTTCGTTTTATACATACAATCTGATCATTATATTAACACTAATGTATCATTTTAATTATACTACGAGTTCATTTTACAAAATCGACCAAGCATCAATCAGTCAATCATTTTATCATGAACTATGGTCCATGTTACAATGTAGATTACTGATATATATGTTCATTTTTAGTGTATTGTAAATTTATTTTTAATGTACTACTTAAAAATGAATTTACAATATACTAAAAATTAAATATGTAGTATTGATCTATTTTTACAATACAAATCTTAATCTATGGTATAGTTTGTCAAAATCAACAAATACATGCTTAACACGATTAAGACTTGCCTCAATGGCTCCGCATACACATACTACCAAGTCGGGACAAATGTATAGTTAGTAATTTATATATTTTCATTTTTTGAACCAGAGGAAGTACGATATAAAAGGCATGCCTTAACCAAATAAATTGAAGAAATAAATAAGAGTAATGCTATTCACTCCTTAAAAATTGTTTCTCTCCTGGCGTGACATTATTTGATTAGATACATTATCTTTTATTAAAAATTGGTTAGGTTAATCAATTCAGGGCAAACAACAATTATAAGGCATGTTTGATGTCACTAGAGAAAATTAAGAGGTGAAAAAGTATAAGGTATAGAAAGCATTTTCCTCACAAGTCAAGGCAGGTTCCAGGGACAACTTGTCATTTCCATTTCTCATTGATATCAATTATTTGTGACACTAATTTATAACTTGAGATTTACCTAAACCGGTCAGTAAGTGAGTAGATTAAAAGTAAACTATAAAATATTACGACTAAATAATTTACATGATATTTAATTTGATCCTAATAAATAATAATCATCATATGCAATTATCCAGATTTACGTGAGCAGGGACGTGATAATGTAGTGAATACTCGCCAAAACCTACGGTGATCGGACAATCGTCGACGGCGGAGAAGGACAAGACGGGGAAGGTGCGGAAGAAACATATGAGTAATCGGATTTGTGTATTTAGGTGAAGCGGATCAAGTTCCGACTGGTGACGACAAGGAACAGAAGCTTTATATATTTTGAAGAATTTCAGGAAGAGATGCTTATTTCTCTGGCCTGCAAAGTGTTTCCTGGTAATCTACAACAGCAGCTCCATCCGTACATATCTAGAAGGTTCACTTCTGATCCTACTTGTTTGTGTATCTATTGCATTCTTATCGGTGAAGTGCATATTAGCCCCTAAATTTTGGGATGTTCTCCTTAAGATTAATCATCTTATGATTAAGATATATGTGTTTTAAACTTTATTCACATATTAATCTGAAATCTGTTACAAAGTATCTTTTGATGAAAAGAGCTGAGTGTCACAATAAATTTTATATGGTTTTGCTTTTGAATGATTTGCTCTAATGTTTAGTTAAATGCACACTCCGTATTCTTCAAATCACGATGCAGTTGAATGCACATTGCAGATGATGCAAAAATTGATGAAATCAACAAGAATATATATATATAGTTATACATAGTCTTTCTTGAAGCCTTTGACATAATCTTATATGCAGATACTATTGAATGTTATCTTGCATACTTTTTTACATACAAAATAAAATTTATTAGATGTGATTGATTCAAATTTTGGCAAGTATGCATCAAGTCTAGAGTCTACATACTTGAGCAGAACAAAAAGCTGCACTGAAATGTCAATTTTGTGAGCATAATAAGCTGCACTATCAGCTAACCAGAGTATATGGATGTCATTCTCCTGATCAATGGCTTGTCAGAAGAGGGCTAAAAGAATCAAACTTTAATAAAGGAAATAGTAATATGGGGTCACATAGTGGCCTTTGCCCATATGGTGGCATTTCAATGACACTAAACTTGAAAAGGAAAACATAAAAAGAAAAGTCAATTTTCATGACTATACATTCTTTAACACAGTTAAGAAATGCTCATGTGCTGCTCTCCATCCTCTCTTGCAACTTCTGTTTAGTCTTCTCAAGGGCTTCTTCTAAACTCTGCACCTGGCATATGACTGTGCATTTCAGTGCTGTTCAACTTTTTTCTCAGTTTAAATTTGGATAATAAATGACATTTTGACATATTTACAGAAAAATTTGGAGACAGTTCTTTACCTGCTGCCTGGCAAACCTGTTATGAATGAATAGCCCGCTAAACAGATCAAAGCTGTCTTTTACAGTGCTCTCCTTCTGCAAGTAATTCAATTATATATATATAATGCATACTAGCTTCTCTTATCCACATGAGAAAAGGTTTTATAAAATATTGTACTTTTGTCTGTTTAATTCATCATATGCAAAATGCTGTTGGTCTTGGATTGGACACCGAGAGCATTGAATGCTTTAAAAACCATATTTATTGGAAGAGTTGTTGCACCTACCACCTCAACGAGCTTCTGAAATCCCTTTGTGTCCAGGGGTGTTGGCTCAACATCCATTTCTGATAGGATCCTGTGTTGAAGACAGAAATTCACTCATTATTTTAACACTAACAAATCCTTTAATTTGTTTAGCCCTCTATAACTTTTATTTTATTTTTTGAAAAGACTATAACTTTTAGTTTTACCTCCCAATTGTGTGAGTTAGAAATTGACTGCGAGCAGCCAATTTATCATGCTCCTCACAAGTCATTTCCAGCATCCTGCAACCCTGTACAGACCATTGCTGCATTGCTTAGAATACTTTACAATTGAGCTTTTCTTAGAAACCCCGGTGCCTACCTCACTAGAAAAGATATGTATGAAACTGGAGCATAGACCTTCATCTCTTATTCGAACTCTGTCATACATAAAACTTAGATCTTGCCAACCATGTTTCCCACTTTCTGGGCCGAACATAGGGTGAGTACAAAGCAAGTCCATGTTCTCAGGAAGTACCTTACACAAGACATAAAGCAAGCTTATGGCCATGAAACAGAACTCCCTCCATGTGATAAAAAATGGTTGAATTTGCATACCTGCAGAAGAAGGTCTCTGGGGTATTCTTTTACTGAGAGGACATCTACAAAGAGCGTAGGCCGTTTCACGGAATCGAATGGCATTGGCTTCACTACTTCTGATAGAGACAGGATTGATGTGCATATCAATACAACTTCATTCTCTGATTCAAGAAATGCACCCATATCCCTGTGTGAAAAAACAGAATTAGTCATGACATTCAACTTGAAAATGCTCTTCCTGTTTTTACTGTGCAGATACCTGTAAAATGGAATGCCAAGTTCTTTGCAAACTTCAGAATGATCTGATCTTGAGGTTGCTCTCAAGGAATGACCCTGTTTTATCATGGTTTTTGACAGGAACTGCCCGAAATTGCCGAACCCAATTATGCCAATTTTCAAAGGTCTGGCTGAGGAAGAACAAGTAGACATGATGTTGAGCGTGGGTGAAGCAGAGAAGAGACAGGTATGTTTGACAAGGTTTTAAGGTAACAACCGGCTATAGAATTTAAGGATTAAAGGCATAAAGCCTTAAAGAGTATCTTTCTATCTTCGCTTCTATTTGGCAGTAGTGTACAATACACGTTCCTTTCTTCCTCATTTCCGTTTAGGGCCGGCGTTTATGACCAAGGAAGGTTAGGTTGTTGGGCATTTACGAATCTGCTATTATTAATTTATACTAAAATAAAATGGTCGAACCCATATATATGTAATAACGTTTTTGAAAAAATTAGCGTCTGAATAGAATTTGATTTAAACTTAGTTTCATGACAAAATAGGTAAATAATTTGACATTTGGGTGTTGATTTTGGTTGACTTGGGTGATCCATTATTATTTTCTAAGTTATACGAAATTCTTATTATGTATTGTAATTACATCATGGCTTCGCTGGGTCTTACGTGTAGTATTTTTGACCAGATGCCGTAGGGAAGGACGATTAATTAACGTACACTTCTAGGTTTGCTCAAAAAAAAAAACAAAACAACGAACACTTCTAGGTTCTGTCATCCACTCATCTGTGGGGTAATGTTACCAGAGGTCCAAATGCCCATCAGCCCAATAGGCTATCTAGCATATCTTTAGATAATGGAGTTGTTATACCAAGAGCCAGGATAAGGTGGACTTTGGTCCTAAATTGTGTATTTTTAGTATTGAAATTGTAAATTTTTAGAATATAAATTTTGTTTTTAATCAAAACACATAACAGATGTGGAAGAGAATTTGTAAATAAAATACAGGTTATCAAATCCTAATATATTTATTAATATTGTGTGGCTGCGATATTTCAAAGGAACTTGCGAATACAAAACAAGGTAATTAATTACATATATGTTAACATTTTGTGTTCGTAGTATACAAATTGTGAATTTTTAAAAGGTAAATTGTGAACATTTAATACGTAAATTGTGTATTTAAAGTCAGAAAAATGTCAACTTTCAAGGTGCGAAAACTTAATGCCAATACTAATTGGGATGAAACTCAAATCTAAGACCTAGCTTTACATGAAAAGTAATAATGATGTCATCAAATTGACAAATTATAAAGTAGTTAACTTTGCACACAAATTTTTTAATTAAACAGATTTGATGGTTGGTGTGTGGGGGTGTGCCTCAATGAGAGAGTTTTGTGCCCTCCTATTGATTAAAAAAACATATACAAAAAGAGAATTATATATAAACAAATGGAAACCCAGCCTATAAAATACCAAATAAAGCAGTTGCAATTTCTCCTCTGTAACTAAGAAACAACTTGGAACTTCTTATATACAATTGAGGCATCTATATATGTACAAATGTACAGTTGATGATAACCAAATGAGGCTGCTAAAGGGGATTGTACAAATTAAAAGAACAAAATTTTGCTATGTATGTTACATAAATTACCTTAAACGAACACTCCTAAACCCTATCAGACCTATCTCTTGGAAATTCCCATCTGGAATTATCACTACCACATGAACCTGGTACTGAAAGATGCGACGAAGAATTATTATTACCTGGTACTGAATGCGTTGAAGAATTATTATCATACATAAAATCTTGGGCGTTAACCACCGGCTTGGTGGCTCTATTGATCAACTTCCCCCCAAATCTCTGCTGTTGCACCACCAGCACCGACGCCGTGCTGTGGAAATCCGGCGACGCCAAGAAGTCTCCGACGGCCCCGAGTTCGGGGCACTCGATCCAGGCCCCAATATCGTCTAGCAGCGGCGAATCCTGGTGAGTCCTCCCAACCATCAATAAATCAAAAGCATTTTCCATGTTTCTAAGAGCGCTCGCCAATCCTTCCCCGTCCTTCACCACCTGTTCCTGATATATGAAGTGGTGGTTACCGACGTTTGCGCCGCGGATGGCTTCTATGATGTCGTTGTCGAATCTCCTCTCCCGAGCGTTATCGCATCCGAAGAGGAGGAAACGGAGCACGGTGAGGCTCACGTTAGTGTGCCTCGCCATACGCGCACCGTAGCAGAGCGCCTCCGCGTCGTCAGGGCCGCCGATGTAGATCATGGCGACGTTATACACGACGTTGCTGTTGAGAATGGTGGAGGAACCGGTGAGGATTCCCTTGTCCACTAGAACCGCGACGGAGCAAGGAGCTTTCTCGATGACCTTGGAGTTCATATGCTGCTCGGCTCGGTTCACCGATCCGATCGAGCCGTCGATCGCCCAGTGCTTGTGGAACGGGAGGATGACGATGGTGGCGTTCTGGTCAACCGCGAGCCTGCAAATGTCGTCTTGCATGATCTCCGATTGCGACACCGCCGTGTACGGCTGAACCGAGACGTTCATCTCGTTGTTGTACTCGTACTGCCGCAGCGCGTTTATGATCTGCGCGGAGGAGGAGGTGTCGACGTTGAGGTTGTTGTTGGAATATTGGTGCGCTATGAGGATCGGAGCCGCCTGGCCGACGAGCTCCACGAGGATGAGCGCTATAACCGCCACCGGACTTTCCTCCGATGCATTCGAAGCTTCCAGAAGGTTCACGATCGACGGAACCGACTCTTGATCTTTGATCGCTACCAGAATCCTCAGCTCCATATCCCTTTTCAAATTCTGTATCGTCCTCCTCCTAAACGGCGTCCTTCTCCCCGCTGATTTCATCAACAACACTATCAATGGCGTCTGGATCAGCATGATTCCAATCACGCCCACTGTAACCGCCAGGGAGAATTCCTCGTCGTTCAGAATCTGAATTCAAGCACAAAACACGTCAAATTTTAATTTAATTAATTTTTTTTGGAAGAGCCAATTCTAATATGTGGTGATCAAATGAGTCCATCCTTAATAGATTTGAGCCTGAGATCAATTGTTTAGATTTAGCTATCTACCAATTGTGCAAATGAAGTGCACATTTGTGGTGTACAGTTGTACAATCAATCAAATTCAAGCTATTGATCTCAAGTATTGGCTCAGATCTATCTACACTATCATGGAAGGGTGGACTCACTAGAACACTGGCCTATATATGTGTGTGTGTTTATGTATATACTGGCCTGAACATCGCTCCAGAGGTTGAAGAGGATAAGCTCAGTGGGGCCTTTTGCGTTCAACATAAGTCCAATCACCACCGATTCCGTACGGCTTATGGCCAAGAATTTGCCAAGAACCAGCATTATCACAACCTTGATAACGGCAGCGTAAAGGACAATAATGCAAACAACCAACAGATGATGAGATTGGATGAAGAAAATGTTTGTTTTGAGTCCGCTGTTAGTGAGAAACGTGGGGAAAGAGAACGTCGCAATGGGATACTCGAGGCGCCGGACTATAGTAGATCCGAGAGGGGGGCCGGGAGGGATGACGATGCCGGCGGCCAATGCCCCGAAAGCGAAATGCTGGCCGATAACCTCAGTCACTAAGCTGCAAGTTAAGAAAAGTATGAAGAAAGCCATGATATAAGACTCCGAGACCGGTTTTTCTTGGGGGAGACGAACCAGAAGCTTTAGAATTAGGGGCCGGATGATGAAGGCTAAAATCGAGACGAAAGATAACGCCGATATGAGCCCTCCGATTGTATTGATCACAGGTTGCCCGATGCTATCCTTCAAAATCGGTTGCAATGAGTAGTTTACGATCGCTAAACTCATCCCGATTAGATCGGAAAACAGGGAAATGGAGATCGCGATTCGGCCGGGATCGGTGTTGATGATTTTGCGGTCTTTAAGGAAGGGGCAAACACTGGGAAACGCCGATGTGCATTGCGAGACTGCGAAGATCGGGAGCAAATTCTTCAGGCTTTCGTTCATAGTGAGGACGCGAGTTAGCAGAACCGCCATGGGAACGGTGAGCAAGCTGGAAAATACGACCATAAAGATGCCGGCTATGACGGCGGTCCGGCTAGGTCTGAACATCCGTCCGGTTTCCATCTCCACGCCGACGCCAAAGAGGAAGATGAGAAGGCCGAAGCCCGCGACTGTCTCGAATAACATGGCGCCTCTCTGGGGGAAAAACGTCTCTCTGAAGAAATCATTTTGGCCCAAGATCGATGGACCTAAAAGTACACCACTCTGCAGGTTTAATTTACACATACAGTCAACCGTTATATCACACTTCATCAGAAAATCAGTTTTTTCATCCCTACTAAATTTGAAATTTAGTGCATAACTATTCAATTGCTTTAGCATTTGATTCTTTGCTTAATTTTCTAGCAACTTAAGCGGGGGAAAAACACAAAACAACCTTTCTATACATTTTAATTTTTTTTTTGATATTTACTTTTCGCTATCTATTGATAAGGCTTATACGTACACGACAGGACATACCCAAGACAAATTGATTGAAAATAATCCTTTTGGAAGGCTTCCCGATCACCCAGTTGCATCATCATACTGGGAAGTTAGTACGCAAGACCGTGATATGGATACTCCGTCCCATATACCTACTATGCATGATTCCTATATGAGAAAAGTAGTCAATTCATGTCACATCACTCTTTTAACCTCCCTAAGGCATTTGGCACCACCGCACCACCTCCTAATCAATGAATCTGCCTCTTTCACATCTCAAAACATGGACATGTGTTCCTAGACCTGCCTATATATGGTGCATTTATTGCTCAAAGGGGGACTTTTCACTTTCCAACTACCTCAAGACCTATCTGACCCAACTGTTCTTGTTATCGGTTTCAATTCACCCAATTATCAAAAACACGCTTAGCCAATTGTTACAAGAGGGACCAATTCCCAATCGTATTTCAAAGAATTAATCATATCACCTATGACATGTCTATGGGTTTAAGTTGATTAACAAATTGAATGAGGAATTGAGCGTGAAAGAAATTGAATAGTCATGCACTAAAATTAAAAATCTTAATAGTCCTGGATTTAATTTTGAAGAGATACTCGATGATTAAAAGTGAAAAAGAAAAAAAAAAAAAACAATATATATGCTTACAAGAACTTGGGAAATGATGGAGGCTTGTCGGAGGGGCTTGAGAGCATACTTAATGACCAAATAAGCTAAGGAGACGATGCAAAGCTGAGCCATGAAAAGAGGGGTGGTGTACTGTAAAGAGTTTTGGTAGTCAATCCACATGCCCTCAGGGTCTCCCTTACTTAGGCTTTGGCAGATAATGGAAAAGTTGCCGCCGGGTTGTCTGACGACGCCGGACGAGGAGTATCTTGATGAGTTTTCCATTGATAGATGATGAATCCTAGGCCGGCCGGGCAAAAATCTTACCGGAGACAAAAGTGAAAGTGTGAGGCAGGCAGGGTTACGTTGACCTCATAATCCTTAAGTCAAGTGGTTATCCACAGATGGTCGACAAATTCGAAGACTCCATTGCCAGACAGTTTCAACATTGGTTTTAAACCAAGTCCCTGTTTTCCATTCTAAATTGTCTCCCCACCACAATAAGCTATGGTTCAAGAATGGGTGGTGTGTCCTAAAAATAAAGTTTGGAGTTAATATAATAATAAGGAAATTAATATCACATACTCTTTTATATCATTTTATATGTTTCTTTATTAAAATCTTGTGAGTGACTTTGTATGGTAGTTTATTGACTTTGAAGCAAAATGTGCCTGGGTTAAAAATTAATGAAAAAAGGAGATATAATTTTGTATTTTTGTCATGCAAATATATATTATATGTAGGCTTTAGGACATTAATGTAGGGTTCAGGGCAGAGTTATGTTTTGTTCCGTGGAGTCCATTGGCACTATTAATATTTTGTTTCTTATTATTTATGTTTATATGGTTTTTTTTTTTAATTTTAAAATTGATCCCGACCCATTAAATGTATAGAATTAGCTAGATACATATAGATATTTAGTTATTATTTATGTGTATCTATGTGGACTTACTAACTAGCTTAGGGAGAGGTTCTGGTGAAAAGATGCTCCAAGTGAAAGATGAGATTAGATCTGAGTCGTTGATCAGGATCGGCTACTAGCCACTCATAAGCAATTCTATTTCATTTGATCTTTATTCTGATTGTTGAAACATGCTTGGAAAATGATAGTGGTTGTGTTTTGGGACTGCACACACACACAAACAAAAAAAACAAAAAAAAGTGCTTCATCAATTAAAGAAAAAAAGGGTAAAAAATAGCGCACCTTAAGAAGGAAAATCACGCACCTAAAGATTTAGACCGACGCACTTAAGTTTCAACAACGACGTACCTTAAGCACATAGCACAAAAATCACACACCTTAAATTTGACATAAATGCAAAAAGACCAAATTTCCACCGTGTTTTTCAATTATTGTTAAGAGAAGAATGTTTAAGAAAAATACATGGTAAAGAATTGAGAGGAGAACAATTTTAGGAAAAAAAAAAAAAGATATTAGGGTTTTTTTAAAGAAGGGTAAATGATGTTATTTTTGTCAATTAATAAGGATAGAACATGAAAAATGTTAAAATCTTTATAATTTATTTTGAAACATTGTTTGGATGAACGTTTCAAAATAAGCTATTATTTTAAATCCACCTTCAAGATTTTACCAAACAACTTATAGTATCTGATTCATAATAGGAAAATAATTTAATAAAGCTACTTAAATCAAAATTTGTATCATATCACATTTTAGCCAAAGTGCCACAACATATATATACTTAGATGATTGATTTTCTCTTTCAAGCCCAGATTCCGTGCCGCCGTAGAGTAACTGAGAGTTCAAGTTCACGGGCTTGTACAAGATATCAAAGAACAGGCCGTCGTCACCTTGAACTTGTTAAAAAAGATACTATCATGTACTCGTAATTTTCTAAAAACCAAATCCAGGATTGTTTTGTTTCGCCCAGAGGGAGATAAATTAAGACATATAATTAATAATTAATTTGATAAAAATAAAATAGAAATGAAATTACCATGTTAATCTTGTTATTAACACCCAACAAACAGAATTCTTAACAGAAGACTAAAGTGGATAAAACCATTAAAGTCATGACTAAATAGAGTACAAAAAATCACTTAGGACTAAATTAAGTAAAACCACTATAGTCGAGGACTATATTGGGTATTAACTCGCTGTTTATTTAATAGACCTAGTGTCACCCTCGAGTAATTAAAGAGAGAGGGAGAAGCTCATCACTTTAACAGATAACAACCACTTCACAGATGTGTTATAAATGTTTTTTGCATCTCAGCTGATTGGTTATCATGCACACTTGATACAATAATGGTATAGATGTATGATTGGGTTGTAAACTTGTAACCAGACAATCAACTAGGAAACACAAGAATGAAACATCTGAGGGAATCTGAATTGATACAATGAGGAGCTGCTACAAATTGAAGCCTAACTTGCTCATTTGGTCTTGGTATTTTGTTGTTGCACCACCACAACTGAGACAGGTGAAATGATATCACCCACAGCAAACAGATCACCAAAAGGCCCCAGTTCAGGTATGTCATTCCACTCATTAAGTCCGATTAGCTGCGGCATGTCATTTCTATGGCGCCTCCCCACCAAGATGAGATCGAAAGCCTCTTCCATGTCACGTATGAGGAGAGCGCTCTCCGCCCCATCCTTCACCCTTTCTTCTCTGTAAACGATGTTGTCCTGCTGATGAGCCTGAAACCGGGTGTCCTTCAACAGCTCTGCGTCGAGGACTGCATCCCACTGGTTGTCGCATAGCTCAGGGTCCCATGGAACGAAGCGCACCACAGTCAAGTAAACCGAGGGTGATCTTGCCATGCGTCTAGCATAGGACAATGCCTCGCGGTCATCAGCTCCTCCCAGGAATACCATGCCTACGTGTTTCGTGGAGGATGGCTTTTGCCCCTGGCTCTTTACCTTCTGACGGTCTATCAGAATGCCTACGGAGCAAGGAGCCGTTTCCAACACGTTGTTGTTCATCAGCCTGATGCTCTTGTTGTCCTGGATGAGCTTGCCCTGTTGGTTCCATTTCCGGTGAAATGGAAGTATGATCATGGATGTCAGCTTGTCATACGCGAGGGAGCAAATGTCGTGGTGCATGAACTTCTGCAGTGATACCGAAGTGAAGAACTGCACGCAACTACACCCCATGTACTGCAGCTCAAACGAATGAAGCACGTCCACCATTTTCTGGGAACGCGAGTTGCTAGATGCATTCTTTTGCCCTAACTGGTGATCAATTAGCAGCGGGGTTGCCCTGCCAACAAGCTCAACCAAGAACAATGAGTAGATTGAAAGAGGACTCTCTCTGTAAGGACAAGAAAGATCTAACAACTTCCTCGTTGCCAATACATCATCAAGGCGATAAGCAACGGTTAGCATTCTCAACTCAGAGTTGCCAGAATTGTGTTGGATGTCTCTCTTCTGATACCCAGAATACGCCCTCGAATAGTCATACATATAAGCCACAACAAGATGCGAGGTTGTAGCAATGACCAACACAGATAACACCAGCGTCGAGAAGGTCTCCCTATCCAACGTTTGATTCACATGGGTGTTCAAGTAAAGTGCTACCTGCACAATGCCCTGAGTGCCCAAGATGAAAGCAAGAGAAGCAGCGTCTTTGATAGTAACTCCACAGGCTAAAGCCGGGGTGAAAATTGAAAAGTATTTGAAAGCATAGCATGAGAGGGCAGTAATCCACACATACCCAATAAACTCCAGATCATAAAATAGATTTAGGTTCACTCTCATACCAGTGTAAGTCACCATAAGCGGCGCCAGCAGCCCTGACACCATCGTATCCAGCTTGTCCACCAGTGTAGATCCCAAAGGCGGCCCATCTGGCACAGTCAAACCGAGTATAAAAGGACCATACTGGAAACTCATCCCTGCATTGTCACTCAACACGGCTGCCAAAAAAACCAGATAAGCGAAAAGAATGATGTAGGCGGTATCTACTGGCTTCCCCTCGGGCGTTCGCTTGATTATCATTGCTGAAAGGGGCCGGGATGTGAATGCTATAAGTGATATACACAACACACTCATAATACAAGCATGTATTGTCAACACATCCATGGCAGCCATAGCTCCCAACTTCAAGTTGGCGTAGACAGACAAGTAGACATTACTGACCAAGTCAGCAATCAATGCAGTTGCCATAGAAAGACGACCAAGTTCAGAGTTCATAATTTTCAAATCAACAAGGAGAACTGCAATCACGGGAAATGAATACTGACTGGACACTCTCAAGATAGTCGCAATAGCTGATCGTCTATATCTGTGAATCTGTGGATACTGTGATAACATGACGTCACTGAAGACTGTAAACGCAAAATTTGGGATGGCAACAGCAAGGGCTCCTATTGTCCACGCCTTCACACCAGATCTGGACATCAATCCTGGGTCCATCTTCACTCCACTCAGGAACATAAAGAACATGTACCCAAATTTTGACAATAAAACTATGTAAGCCTCCGACGGTTCTCTCAACATAAAATATCCTAAATATTCAAATCTTCCCAACACACTTGGCCCCAAGATGATACCAGCCTGCAGATTCACAAGCAATTAACTTTGAAACCAAATGGCTAAATCTCCAATGAAAATTTTCATATGTATTACACTTCCCCTTATAAGTATTACAGTTTTCCTTAACTTCTCAATTCCTAATATCATCAAAATATCACATGTTTCATTATAAGTATTACAGTTTCTTTCATAAATCTGTTCATCCCCTAAATATTACATTTTTCTTTATGAATAATAAAATTTTTATTCATGATTAGTATTAAATTTGTAAGCATAATTATTACAGGGTATATTTCTATCTTGATCCGACTGATACAAATCCACAAACCAAATGGAATAGGGGCATTAAACCAAAGAAAATGAACAAAGTTCAAAATTAAATCGCATAAACAAGGATACATATTTCTGATTAGCCCACATAGATCCAACCAATCGTTATTGGAGATGTACAGAAAAACACAGTATTATGTAGATTTGACGTTAGGGAAACAGATCAATATCAACTGCAAATGAATCGAGGGGAAAATTGCACAAAAGGAGAGGGGATTGAAGGCGAAAGAGTACCAAAAGTTCACAGACAAGGCGAGGCAATCGGAAGCGCTTGAGTAACAAATACAGCCCTTGGGTGAGGAAGAATATGACAGCTATCTGAAAAAGCATACGAGGGAGGGAATAAGTGAGGAATTTATAGTCCTCTGGACCAGTCTCGGCCCATAATCCTGGAGAATGGAGGAGAATCCGTCCCAGGCAGTAATCCTCGGAGGCGCCAGGGTTTTGCAGCACAGGGGGAGGCGGAACGCCGTATATTGACATGATTGAGGGATGATCTTCCCTTCTCTGCTCCCGAGAATGGCAGAGAAGAAGAAGACGCTATGGTGGCGCATATAGGGATAGAAAAACAAGGAAAATAGCAAGGGATTAGAGATTGTAGAAGTTGCGAATACAAAAATGGAAGGATTTGTACCGAAATCCTCCCAGTTGCCGAGTTTCCGGTTTGAAGAATTTATGAAATGGACGGACCAGTTGCCTGCCATCGCCGGAAAAAGTTCCCAGCCAGTCAATTTTGGAGCTCCGGGAAATCGTTAATGTCGTTTGTTATAGTCGTTGGTATTGGGCCAACAATAAATGGCCCATGTTGGTTTTTGGGTCGGTCTGGGCCTATGGATACTACTATTTCCTCCTCCGCACCGATTGTTATACCATGGACCAAAGTTCATATTACATTATGAACCCTGATACAAAAATTATGTACCTTTGGTTATCACGTTCTGTATTTATAGTTAATACTTTTTGTACATATAAACAAATAACTTGATAATTGCTAAATGCTAATAGCTATAGATACAGAAACTGGGCAGATGCAGGTACAGAATGTGTCATTTACATATACAGAATTTGAAGTTTTTTTTTAGACAATGGTCTACAATGCAAAGTAGACTTTTGTCCATGGTATAATTTGCCAGCGCACATACTCTCTCTGCCTTTTTTTTTAGATGCATTATTTATTATCGTAAGACTAATTCAAATCCAACTTGAGAGTTTGATCATCATAACTTGTTAATATGTTGTACACATATAAGAATTTAACTTTGGATCTTGCTATTGAATTAGCGTATTCTTACTTTGATTGTTCCAAATCACTGAGTTACTTCAATCATTGAGTTAATTAACTTGAAGTGCACATCAAATTTTATCTTTGATTTAGGAGAAAGTATACAACCGTTATTCAAATATGTGTTCGGAGTGAAACCCACCACGTGACCCTAACCATTAAAAGATTACAAAAAGGTAAACTAGTCTAGATTGTTTATAACTGATCAATTCAAACTAAAAATGTTAATAAACAACTTTCACAAAAATATCATCCTTCATCTCACATATACTTATCAAGATATATTACATAATTTGTACTCCATATATAATATTATTTTTATGGAGAAAATGATACGTTTTGACAAGCATATCAATCATATACGAAAGTATTAATTAAAATATTATTTTATGGGAATTATAACAAATAATTCTATCACATTTTAACTTTTCAATTTTTATAATTTTATCAGATTTAGTCATGTCATTTGTCTCCTAATGTTAACCCTATTGATAAATTTGTAAATTTTAGATGGCATACACTAAATTTAATATAAAACGATCATAAACTCTATTCAAACATGTAAAATTTTAATTTTTATATTGTGTTACGGAGTATTTGGTATTGTTAACTTTTGGCTAGAGAGTTTCTCCATGTTATTACTGTCAATCCAAATTTTGACTCCTAAATCCTAATTACCACTTGTGAATGAGGTTGAATTGGCAATTGCATGTTCTCAAATATAAAATGACATTCCCAATTTACAAATTTTGTTTATGAAATTAACAATAGGCCGGATAACAGATTATTTGTAGACAGAAAATATGGAAAAATTATTTGTCTATAATTAAATTTAAAAAAAAAAAAGTCGTTATAATTGAAGATTAAACTTGGTATGTATTAACCTCTCCAATGTGATTTGCAGCTATAATTGATATATCTTGACAAACTCAACTCCCATGATCTATTTGAAGTGATTTTTTGGCTAAGTAGTGGAACGAAAGTTAACATATGGCGCTCCCTATGGAGATTCTTTAATTTCTCAGCCATATGATATTGGAAATTCACCTTCAATTGATCGGAAAAACCTATGATGATCCATCGAGTGTCACAAGGTCTGTAGTTTAGTAGAAAAATCAAACCCGGAATGTTCCACTTTGGATATAGAATGATTATGCCCAATCATCGGTCTCAATAATGAGAAGGCTTCAGTCAACCCTAAAGTAGTTGATGACACAATAGTACAGGATTGATTGCTTCGCTCCCGAACTATTGAGTTACGCAATCGAAGTCAAAGCCTAGAAAACCACCCGCCATCGAGCTAAGGCTCATCACATCCATCGACCCAAGGACATTAGTGGAAGTTTCATTCTCAACATGCATCTAAACATTTTATCCTATAAAGTTCCTCATCGGTTGGACCTAAATTTGTCCATTTCTCAGATAATGAATATGAGTTTCCTTGTAAAAACAAAAAACGTTATTAACCCAATCATACCATATTAAACAATTAATTAAATGATGGAGATGAAATAAGCTGCATGCTTACGAGACCTTTGGGAACAGGCTTGGCGGAGAAGCCTGTGAGGGCGGCGCCCTTATTTGGTTGCCGCCGGCCGGATTGTCTAACGACGCCAAACGCAGAGTATTGTTTTCCATTGATGAATCCTAATCCTGCCGTCCGGCCGGCGGGAAAGAATTGGAGGCGAAAGAGAAAGAGTGTCGTCGGAGGTAGAGGCCGGCAGGTTGACCTCATAATCTTTTAAGTCAATTGATTTTCCATGGATGGTCAACAAATTCAAATATGCCATCGCCAGACAGTTTTTGGTTGTAGATTATCTCCCAAAAACAAGAACCCCAAGCTTCAATAATCATGGGTGTCGTACAATTTTGTGTGCTTTCACTTTATCCAAAAATAATAATTTGTACTTAATATCTAATTTAGTCTTAAACTATTAATTTTAGTTACATTTAATTCTAGAAACACGAAGTATTGACATTTATCAATTTTTTATCATTAATTTTCAGTTGGATCATAATTGGTCTATTAATTATTGATATTACCACTTTTCATTCTCGACTTTTAATTTGACAATAAATGGTCACTTGACTATTATTTTTTTAAATTTGGTCCTCTAATTAAATATTTATTTTGTAAACACTTAAATATAATAATGTAAAAATTGACTTTTGGTTGAGATGGCAAATTCGATTCATAAACTTGATACATTGTGTTCATCATTAGTGAGAATGTGAAGACCAATTTTTATCTTATTACGCTTGAATTTAATGTTTACTAAATTGATATCTAAGTGGAGGACCAAATTTAATTTGGAACAAAATCAATATTCAATAGACTATTTATATTTGGTCAAATTGAAAATTAATGATAAAAGAAATGGTAAAGGTCAGTAAGAGCATGTACATCAATGATTCTTCCACGGCTTTTTAGAGTATTAAAGCCAACATGAAAGAAAGAGAAGGTAAGAGAGATAAGAAAGGGTTTCATCTGCAAAATAGAGTTTTTGGAACAGTAAAAGTGCATTGAAAAATGTGAACTGATATTGATGCTCTATTCTTTTTCTTTTTTATCTCGTTGGTTCGAAAAAGGGTTTAATCTGTCTTACTAACTCAATGTCAGTCTTCCTTTTTTTTTTTTCTTTTATTTCTTGCCCAACTCTCTCTCTCTTATATGACACATTACAAACTGTGCAAAATATAAACTGATATTGATATTCTAATCAATGAATCATTTATGATCCAATTGAAAATCGGAGAAATATTGATAAATGTTAATCCTACATAGTATCAAAGGATCTTTCTAGAATTAACTCTTCTACTCAATTGGATCATTAAATTACTGTATATGTGATCTAATACTTGTCTTAATTTGGTAAAAAAAATTCCAGTTAAGAATTCAATAAAGCATAAACCTTCGTTTAAGATTGCATCCATCAAAACCATGCACTATAATTGAGAACTAAATTAAATATTAACTCTCTTTTTTTTTTTTTCTTGAAACATGAATATCCTTTTTCCCAAACTCATCTCTCCACTTTTTGTTTCTCTTTCCTCACAACTTCACTTTTCTCAATTTATTGTTCCCTTGGTAATTGGTATAATAATAATAATAATAATTTCACTTACTTAATCTGTATCATTTATGGTCTTATTTGATAAATGACTTTTTGACATACTTTTTAATAATTTAATTTGGTCAAAATTAAAATATATAAATAAATTACACAAATTTTTACGTAAAAACCATAATGTAAAAATTATGTGTCATTCTTATTAGGACTCTACATAATAGAGTCATACTATAAGTCTCAGTCCTAGTTTACTTATGATTCTCAGTCCTAGTTTACTTATGATTCTCTTGTATATATACTCTTGTATTCCTACAGTTATATTTGGTGAACTCTAATACAAACATAATTGTTCTCATCTGGTATCAGTCGCTAGGGTTTCGTTCTTGTTCCCATGGCTACGAATGACGGCTCTGCCTCTGAGCGGACCGTTTCAGATGTTGCTGTGAGTTCTGCGGCGCCGGCTCCCGTGTCGTCGCTCTCTTCTGCTCATCACTACATTAGCATCAAACTCAACCACCGCAATTTTTTGTTTTGGCGTACTTAGGTTCTCCCGTTTCTACGTGGCCATGATCTCATTGATCTTGTTGATGGATCGTGTCCTTGCCCGGAGGAGTTCCTCCCTGCCGTGTCTGCTGCTACCTCGTCCGCTGCTGCTGCCCGCGTTCGGAATCCGGCGTTTGTTGCGTGGTCTCGCCGTGATCAAGGGTTGCTGTCTCTCCTGGTTTCTTCGCTGTCCGAGGAGGTGCTCTCCATCGCCGTCGGCTGTAGGACATCGAAGGAGTTGTGGGATGCCATTGAGCAGTCCCTCGCTTCCGCCTCTCAATCCCGCCAACTTCACTTGCTTAGCCAACTCCATGGTCTTCGGCAAGGAGATTCGTCGACGGCGGAGTATCTCGGGCGAGCTCGGCTTATTGTTGAAGATTTAGCTCTCGCCGGCCGGAAGGTAACGCTGGAAGAACAGAACCTGTACGTGTTCCGCGGCCTTCGACCGGAGTTCAAGGGTGTCACCTCTTCGCTGGCGGTTCGAGGACATCCGGTGACGCTCCTTGAGCTTGCTGACTTGCTGGTCACTCGGCTTTGTCTTGTTACAAGTTGCCTTATGTGGTTTCTCCGCAAGCGAATTTTATTCATCAGGGTGATTCGGCGAATAACGTGACTGCTCATACCTGGTTGCCTGACACTGGTGCAACACATCATGCCACACCTGATATAGCTGCCCTCTCTACTTCTGAAGAATATGGTGGTAACGACACTTTACGTGTTGGTGACGGTACGCCTTTACTTATTAGTAACGTGGGTCATGCTTCTATTTCTACGCCTTCTAGGTCTCTTAAGTTGTCTCATATTTTACATGTTCCCCGTCTTTCTGCCTCTTTATTATCCGTTCAGCGCTTTGCGTCGGATAATCAGGTGTTTTTTGAGTTTCACCCTTCCTTCTTTATTGTGAAGGATATTCGGACCAAGGAAATTCTTTTGCGGGGCAATAGTTCCGGTGGGCTCTATGCCTTGCCGGTTCCTTCTGGTTCACCTTCCGCGTTTATTTCTGCTCGTGCTTCGGCGTCTACGTGGCATGATCGTTTGGGTCATCCGCATCAGCGTGTTTTACATCGAGTCTTGGAGTCTTGTTCTGTTAGTGAGTCGAATAAAACTTCTCATACTGTGTGTTCTGCGTGTCAAATGGGTAAATCTGCACGTTTCCCATTGCCACGTGTTGTCTCTGTTAGTTCGAATGTGCTAGATTTAGTTTATACGGACATTTGGGGCCCTGCTCCTGTACTCTCTTCTGAGGGTTATCGTTATTTTGTTTTATTTGTGGATGACTTTTCTCGTTATACTTGGTATTTTCCTATGAAATTAAAGTCAGATATATATTCTGTTTTTGAGCGTTTTCGATGTTTAGTTGAACATGCCTTCAATCGTAAAATCAAAGCTGTTCAATCTGATTTAGGGGCTGAGTATAAAAAGTTACATTCTGTTTTTGTTCAGCTTGGTATTAGTCACAGGCAATCTTGTGCGTACACACACGAACAGAATGGTCGTGTGGAACGGAAGCACAGGCATGTGGTTGAAACCGGGCTAGCACTTATGGCTCGTGCCTCTGTGCCGTCTCGGTTCTGGCATTTTGCTTTTGAGGCTGCTATTTTCCTTATTAACAAAATGCCCTCGCATACTCTCCATAACTCTAGTCCTCATGTCTTGGTGCACAGATCTCAGCCATCATATTCCTTTCTTCGTGTCTTTGGCTGTCTGTGCTATCCGCACTTACGGCCATATAATCGTCATAAACTGTCTTACAGGTCTTCTCCATGTGTCTTTCTGGGCTATCCTGATTCGTTTCGGGGTTATAGGTGCATGGACCTGCGTACTAATAAAGTTTTTGTGTGCCGTCATGTGCGGTTTGATGAAGCTGTGTTTCCTTTTGGTGCTAAGTCTGTTTTGCAGGCTCCATCAGAATCTATTGCACGACCTTGGGCTGAATCTGTTTTTCATCCTGTGGCTGATCCATCTGTGGTAGCTCCCTCGCCTCCTGCTGATGTGGCTCAGAAGAGGCCTCGTGGTCGGCCACGTGGTCGTACTGTGCGTCCCACGGAGAGGTCTCACTCCATGGCCACTAGGAGTCGGTCTGTGGCTCCGGTTGCGGGTTTGACTGTGCAAGTTTCCTCTGTTGATCCTACTTGTTATACTCAGGCAGTCAAACACTCTGAATGGAGGGAGGCAATGGATCAGGAGTTCAATGCCTTGTTGCAGAATCAGACATGGTGCTTGGTTCCTCCCACTGCGTCTATGAATATTATTGGCTGCAAGTGGGTGTTTCGCACGAAAAGGAAGGCTGATGGCTGCAAGTTGAGCGCTACAAGGCCAGGCTCGTGGCTAAAGGGTTTAATCAGGTCCCGGGTCAAGATTTCTTTGACACTTTCAGCCCGGTGGTTAAACCTACTACAGTCAGGTTGTTGCTCTCTCTTGCTCTTTCTTCTGGTTGGCTAGTCAGGCAATTGGATGTGCATAATGCATTCCTTAATGGTAATCTTACAGAAACTGTTTACATGCGTCAGCCTCCGGGGTATGTTGATTCTCAGCACCCTGATCATGTTTGCTTGTTGAAACGCTCCCTGTATGGTTTGAAGCAGGCTCCCCGGGCTTGGTTCACTCGTTTGCACACTTTTCTGTTATCTGCTGGTTTTAATGCCTCTAAAACTGATGTTTCGTTATTTTATTATTCTCGTGGATCGGCTACTGTTTACCTGCTTGTTTATGTGGATGATATTCTTGTTATGAGCAATGCGCATGGTGCATTGGAGGCTTTGCTCTCCAAGCTCTCTAGTACTTTCAAGATTAGAGATCTTGGTGAGCCTGGGTTTTTCCTTGGGATTGAAACAGTCAAGTGTGCAGATGGAGTGTTGTTTTCTCAGCGCAGGTATATGACTGACATACTTAAACGAGCTGGTATGACAGACTGCAAACCTGTGTCTACACCTACTACGACTTCAAAGACAATATCTACCTGTACAGATCCATATGATGATCCCACGCAATACCGGAGCATTGCAGGTGCACTACAGTACCTAACTATCACGAGACCAGATTTATCCTTTGCAGTTAATCTGCTTTGTCAGCACATGCATGCTCCAACCACTGCACACTGGGAACAACTGAAACGTGTGTTAAGGTATGTTAAAGGTACTATGTCTTTAGGTTTGCGATTGAGAAAGTCAAGTTCAGGTGAGCTTCATGCATTCTCGGATTCTGACTGGGCTGGTTGTCCTACGGATAGAAAGTCTACTAGTGGGCATGCTGTGTTTCTTGGAACCAATCTAGTGTCCTGGGTATGCAAGAAACAAAGGACTGTTGCTCGATCTTCTACTGAAGCAGAGTACAAGGCTCTTGCAGATGTATGTGCTGAAGTTCTGTGGATCCTCTCTTTGCTGCGAGAAATAGGAATTTCACCTCTTCCAGTGCCCAAACTTTGGTGTGACAATCTTGGAGCTACTTATATGTGTGCTAATCCTATTTTTCATGCTCGCACAAAGCATGTCGAAATTGATTATCACTTTGTGAGAGACAGAGTAGCTGCAGGAGACATTCAGGTGCACTTTATTTCTACTAAGGATCAGCTAGCTGATATTTTCACCAAGTCACTCGCAGGTCCCCGGTTCTGCTTCTTACGTGACAAGCTACAGGTTACTTCCATACCATCCGCTTGAGGGGGAGTATTAGGACTCTACATAATAGAGTCATACTATAAGTCTCAGTCCTAGTTTACTTATGATTCTCAGTCCTAGTTTACTTATGATTCTCTTGTATATATACTCTTGTATTCCTACAGTTATATTTGGTGAACTCTAATACAAACATAATTGTTCTCATCATTCTAAATGGTGCAAAGTCAATTTCACTATATTTCAAGAAATTTTGATACATGTACAACTTGTATATCTTTATGAAGATGAAGATGATGCAGAATATTTATCTATATGTTGATGACTTGATGTCCTTTCATTGGCTTTGACTATAAATATTTATAGTGAAAAAGTAAGTGGTATTCATATCTAGAGAGATTAATTCTTGCATTAATTAAATATCAAATGCCCTTATCACCGAAACATAACTTTTGATACGTAAATATTTTATTAACTCATGATAGAATTAGTTAATGGAATTATTTATCACCAAAACATAATTTTTGATACCTAAATTTCTTATTAATTCATGATGGAATCAGTTAAGGGGAATTGTAACGGTGGTAGTATCGTAGGACATGGGACCCTTTTCATGCCAATTTGTGACAATGCTAAATCAAATCGGTATAAAAGAATTTTGCATAAGATATATATAATACTGCCTTTGGTTTAGCAGAACAAGAAACTCAAGTTAAAAAGACACCAATAACAGATGTCTGATAAATCTTTTGGATTCTCAGCTGATTGATTATAAGAAGTGCCCATCATGCACACTTGATGCAACAGTATAGACGTATAATGAGAGATGTAAAGTTGTAATCAAACAATCACCCAAAGGAACAATAAAACATGTGATGAAATCAGCATTGGAATCAAAGTTCATTTGATACAATCAATGGTGAGCTAAAGATTGAAGCCTAACTTGCTCATTTGGCCTTGGTATTTTGTTGTTGCACCACCACAACTGAGACAGGCAAAGTGGTATCCGCAGCGAGCATATCGCCAACAGGCCCGAGTTCAGCTATTTCACTCCACTCACTAAGTCCAAACAGCTGTGGCATGTCGTCTCTATGGCGCCTCCCCACCAAGATAAGATCGAAAACTTCTTGCATGTCACGTACCACGAGAGCAGTCTCAGCCCCATCCTTCACTCGTTCTTCTCGGTACAAGATGTTGTCCTGTTGATGAGCCTGAACCCGCATGTCCTTCAACACTTCTGCGTCGAGGACTGCATCCCACTGGTTGTCGTAAGGGGCAGGGTCCAGTGGAACAAAGCGCACCAGAGTCAGGTAAACCGAGGGTGATCTTGACATGCGCCTGGCATAAGATAACGCCTCGCGGTCATCAGCTCCTCCCAGGAATATCAAGGCCACGTGTTGCACTGGTGATGGCATGCGACCCTGGTTCTTTATCTTATGACGGTCTATCAGAATACCCACGGAGCAAGGAGCCGTTTCCAACACGCTGTTGTTCATCGTTCTGATGCTCTTGCTGTCCTGGATAAGCTTGCCCTGCAGGTTCCATTTCTTGTGGAATGGAAGTATGATCATGGATGTCTGCTTGTCAAACCCGAGGGAGCAAATGTCATAGTGCATGAACTTCGGCAGTGATATCGTAGTGAAGAACTGCACGTAAACATACCCCATGTACTGCAGTTCAAACGAACGAAGTATGTCCATCATTTTCTGGGTACGCGAGTTGCTAGATCCATTCTTTTGGCCTAACTGGTGATCAATTAGCAGCGGGGTTGCCCTGCCAACGAGCTCAACCAGGAACAGTGAGTAGATTGAAAGGGGACTCTCTCTGTACGGACAAGAAACATCTAACAGCTTCCTGGCTGCCAAAACATCTTCTAGCCGGTGAGCAACTGTTAGCAGTCTCAGCTCAGAGTTGCCAGAATTGTGTTGGATGTCTCTCTTCTGATACCCAGAATACGTCCTTGAATAGTCATAAATAGACGCCACAGCAAAATGCGTGACTGAAGCAATGATCAATATAGCCATCATCAGCATGGAGAACGTTTCCCGGTCAAATGTCTGGTTTATACTGTTGTTAAAGTAAAAAGACATCTGCACAACGCCTTGCGTGCACAAGATGAAAGCAAGAGAAACAGCATCTGTGATAGGAACTTTGCAAGCTATAGCCGGGGTGATAACTGCAAAGTATTTGATGGAATAGCTTACCAGCATGGTTAACCATACATACCCAATAAACTCCAGATCAAAAATTTCACATAGGTTCACTTTCATACCAGCAAAAGTCACCATAAGTGGCGCAAACAGCCCTGATACAATTGTATCCAGCTTGTCCACCAGTGTAGATCCCAACGGTGGCCCACCTTTCAAAGCCAAACCGAGTATAAAAGGACCATACTGGAAACTCATCCCTGCATTGTCACTCAATAGGGATGACAAAAAGACCAGAAATGCCATAAGAATGATGTAGGACATGTCTACCGGCCTTCCCTCAGGGGTCCGCTTGATTATCATTGATGAAAGGGGGCGGGCTGTGAACACAATAAGAGCAACAGACGCCACGCCGAAAATGAAAGCATGTACTGTCAACACAGGCATTGCAGTGATGGATCCCATCTTTACATTGACATAAATGGCCATGGCAATAGTGCCAAGCAAGTCACCTATCAATGCAGTTGACAAAGCAAGGCGGCCAAGCTCAGTGTTCATAACTTTCAAATCAACAACGAGAAGTGCAATCACTGGGAACGAAAACTGACTTTGTATTCTTAAGATAGCCCGAATAGCTGACCATCTATATCTTTGAATCTGGTCATATTCCATTATCCCGACTTCACTGAAGCAGATAAAAATAAAATTTGGGAGGACAACAGCAATCACTCCTATTGTCCACGCCTTCACACCAGATCTGGAAATCAGTCCCGGGTCCATCTTCACTCCACTCAGGAATATAAAGAACAGGAAGCCAATTTTTGACAATAAACTCATGTAAATGTCTGCCTCGTTAATCAATAAATTGTCTCTTATATATGTAATTCTTGCCAACCCCGTTGGCCCCAAGATGATACCTGCCTGGAGGTTCACAACCAATTAACTCAGGAACCAAATAGAAAAGGAAGATTAAACCAAAGAACACAATAAGAACTGGAAAAATTACAAGTAATTTTTGGTTATCCAGTTATAACCCTGGTATAAACTTAGTCCTTATATATACGTGTGATCATCTTTAACTCCTCATTTATGTGCAAAGTGAGGATTTTAGTCCCTAAATGACCAAATCCACACTTTATTAAGTGATATATTGGTGTCAAAATAGTAGGGACTAAAATCAAATATGATCTGACTAAAAACACAATTTCCCGATTTGTTTTATTATTGAAATCGCGTAAACAAGGAGGCATATTTCTGATTAGCTCACGAAGATCCAATCAATCGTTATTGGGGATATACAAAACACAGCATTATTTAGGGATGCCTAAATTGTGCAGATTTAAGAATTGCATAAAGGAAAGGCGATTGAAGATGAAAGAGTACCAAAAGTTCAGAGACGAATCGGGGCAAGCGGAAGCGCTTGAGCAACAAATGCAGGCCCTGGGCGAGGAAGAACATGACAGCTAGCTGTCCAAGCATACGAGGCAGGGAATAAGCTAAGAAATGGAACTGATTGGTATCCGTCTTGACCGCCCATATTCCTGGATAATGGAGGAGGATCCGTCCCAGGCAGTAATCCACTGTGAGGCCCGGGTTTTGCAGTAAGGGCGGCGGCGGAGCAAGGACTGTGGGGATCATGATTGATGATCTTCTCTTCTCTGCTACGATGAACGGCAGAGAAGAAGAAGATGTAGTGGTGGTGCATATAGAGATGGAAATACAAAGGAAAAGAGCAAGGGCTTAGGGATTGTAGAACTTGCGAACACAACAATGGGGAGATTTGTAGTGAAATCGCCTCCGATTTTCCGGTTTGAAGAACGTATGAACTGGACGGACCAGCTGTCTGCCATCGCCGGAAAAAGTTCCCAGCCATGGAACTCCGCAAGCGAGGCTCTATTTGCGCAGAGATGAAAGTGGAGGGAGGGAAATCAGAAATGTCGTTTCTTATTGTTGTTCGTATTTGCGCCAACGAGAAATGGGCTAACTGCTTTCTGGACCCGATCATTATTGCATAGACCATGGTCCACACACCCTGTGTGACCAAAAATAAAAAGTACATTATTTTTGTACTGAAGGTACATTATCTTTGTACTGTAGGTACATTATTTTAAGATACATTATTTTTGTACTGTAGGTATAATATTATCAAATAATGTACCTAAAGTACAAAAATAATGTACCTTCAGTAACAAAATAATGTACTTTTTATTTTTGGTCCACACGGCTGTGTGGACCATGGTTCATGCAATAATTTGCCTTCTGGACCGGTCTAGGCCCAACTGATGGATCTTGCCAATTTTTACGTGGACTATAAAAAAAAGACATTTTTAATATACTAATAATACATTATTTGTGTATTAAATATATATTATACTACTTAAGAAAAAAAATATACATTATATAACATAATATACTTTCAGTACTTAAATAATATATTTTTCATGAATATAAGGTACATTTTTAATATACGAAAAGTATATTATTTGATAGTATACAAAATAATGCACTTTCAGTACTCAAATAATGTATTTTCATGAATACTTGGTACATTTTTAATATACTGAACGTACATTATTCGCCCATAGAATAATGATCAAAGCAAACCTTGGGTTATGATCTATGGGTTACTAGTGTAATGTTCATTTTTAATATATTGAATGTTTATTATTTTTATTTTTTAAACAATTGAATTTTTATTTTTAATATTCTAAAATTTTATTTTTTTTAAAAATTCATTTTTAGTTTAATGCATGTTTAAAATAAATATTTATCAGTGGTTCAACACTTCAACTTCTAATGTGGACCATGGCCCACAGTATAATTTGTCGCTCTACAATTTAAGTACTCGGTTTTTTTAAAAAAAATATTATAAGACTAATTCAGATTGCCAAAGATCTTGTGGTCAAGCGGCATCCGGTGTACACCAGTCTCAGTGAAGGCAGATACTACATTGTAACCGAGTAGTAGAACTCAAAAAAAAAAAAAATCAGATTTGACTCAATGGTCCTACCTTGGATCTTGCTCCCCCTCCTGATTATGATGATCTGATTACAAGAATCATGTCTCACTCACTAAACTATCCCTTATGGAACAATTATAACATATAATATCTCTAAATAGATCTATATAGTTAACATTCTGCAACACCAAGATGTGTTGGTTCGAGTGGAAGGAGCTGATTAAACTAACAACATTTATATAATTGATTGAGTAGAATCAGTAGATTATACTATTATAGCAACATCAAGTTTTCCAAATATACACAATATGCTAATACATTAGTATCATTACAATTACTAAAGACTGAATACATTATACAAGAAGTCTGATCGATTGAAGAAATGGAAGCACTAAAATGCAGGCAGCCCATGCACCTTGTCATTTATGCTTATAAGGTTGTTGCTGACATACCAAGACTGAAACAGGGAAGTTGATATCTGCAGCGGCAAGCATGTCGCCGAGAGGCCCCAATTCCGGGAGATCGTTCCACTCGGTCAGCCCTGATAACTGCGGCGTTATGTCTTTGTGCCGCCTTCCTACCAAAATAAGGTCGAATGCTTCTTCCATGGCATGTAAAATCAGAGCGCTTTCGGCCCCATCTGTCACTCTTTCCTCTCTGTACACTATGTTATCGCGCTGCTGCTCTAACACCCTCACGCTTTTCAGCATTTCTGCGTCCAGAACTGTGTCCCACTGGTTTTCGGCCATATCAGGGTTGAGTGGGACTAAACGCATCAAGGTGAATTGGACCTCGGGTGACATTGACATGCGCCTTCCATAGGCCAATGCCTCTCGATCATCGGATCCTCCAATGAAAATCACGGCCACTTGGTAAGCAGATGGCCCCCCGGGCATCTTTTTCCTGATTTTATGACGGTCTATTAGAATGCCTACAGAGCAAGGAGCCATGTCCAGAACATTGCAGTTAATTGTTCTCAACGTAGTGCTGTCCGAGATCATCCTGCCCTGCTGGTTCCACCTCCTGTGAAACGGGAGCATGATAAAAAACGTCAGCTTGTCAAACGCGAGCGAGCAAATGTCGTGGTGCATGAACTTGAGCATCGATATCGCTGTAAAGAACTGCACAGTAGCTAACTCCGAATGCTGCATTTCGAACGACTGGAACATGTCTAGTATCTTTTGTGAGCGGGCGTTGCTAACTTGGGAGGAATGTTTTTGGCCTAGCTGGTGATCAATTAGCAGCGGGGTTGCCTGCCCAACCTGCTCCACCAGGTGGAGTGCATAGACCGAGATAGGACTCTCTTTGCAAGGAAACGACGCATCTAATAGCTTCTTCGCTGCCAACACATCATCTGGTCGATAAGCACACGACAGAATCCTCAGCTCTGAGGTCAGTGAACTATTCTCGATGTTTCTTTTCCTATACCCAGCATATATTTTTGAATAATCATGCAAGAACCCCACAAAGATATATGATGCTGCTGCTGTGACTATTACAGATGAAGTGAGCATGGAAAAGGTTTCGCCATCAAATGTCTGCATTTCATTCGAGGGAGAAGGGCGCGTATAAGATTTATGCAAACCTTGTACAATCACTTCAATTAAGAACAAGCAATTAAGAAAACAACCATATCCTAGCGTGTAACAGAATGCAACAAGGCAACAAGATCCATTGATAATCCAGAAAGTAATAAATTTAAAGGTAATCGAGTGTACCTGATTAACAACATTGTTGAAGTAGAAAGACATCTGAATGAAGCCCTGTGTGTTCATCATGAAGGCAAGAGAAGCAGCATCTTTCGGAGGGACATTGCAGGCCAGACTAGTTAACAAAACCGTGAAATACTTTGACAGAAAGCTCAACGCAATGGTAACCCAAATGACAGCTGCAAACTCCAGATCATACAGTATAACGAGGTTCACTTTCAAACCACAGTAAGTCAAGAAAAGCGGTGCAAACAGCCCTGATATAATCGTATCCAGCTTATCCACCAGTGTCGACCCCAGAGGAGGCCCATCCGGTACCACCAAACCAAGCAAGAACGGTCCATACTGGTAACTAATCCCAACATTATCCGTGACCATGACTGTAAACAGGACAAAAAAAGTCATGAAAATGACAAAAGACACATCTACTGGCCTCCCTTCCGGTGTCATTTTAATAACCCTGGCTGAAAGCGGGCGAACAACTATAAAAGTAACCACGACGAAGGCAGTGGTCAAAACTAAAGAATGCAGTGACAGTATAGGCATCGACGTCATGCTTGCAATTCTCATGATCGAGAAAACAGTAGACATCCCATTGCTAACCAAGTCACCAACCAAAGCCGTGGCCAATGCAAGGCGGCCAAGCTCAGAATTAATGATCTTTAGATCCACAAGCAGAGCCGCTGTCACGGGAAACGAACTCAAAAACTGTATTGAGAAGATCGCCTTCACAGACAACCGTCTATATCTATGAATCCCCGAAAGGTCTAATACTTTCGAATATTTGCTAAAAAGTGCTAAGGGAACCATCACTGTTGTTACTCCGATAGTGAACGCCTTCCTGCCGCATTTCAGAACCATCTTAGGATCCATCTTCACTCCACACATGAATGTGGCATAGATAAAACCGATTTTCGACAATAAATCTAAATAGGTTTTTCCTTCCGCCGGAAAAAATGTCTGTGTAAACATCGGAATTTGCCCTAGCACTGTCGGACCTAGAATTATGCCGGCCTGTACCAAATCAAAACAAGCATTCCATTGTGAAATGAATGTTAATTTCTAACTTGCAGATTAGCAGACAAAGATATACGAATTGTGCGAGAAACCCTACGCGCATTGCAAAATTGGAATCAAAGCGAATTGAATTGAATTGAATTGTAGCGAGGAAAGGAATAGGGAAGAGAAGAATGAATACCAGAAGCTCGGAGACGACGCGGGGCATGAGGGCGCGTTTCATTAACAAATGGAGGAATTGAGTGAGGACGAAGATGATACATAATTGTACAAGAAGAAGAGGCAGAGAATAACTGAGGAAGGGGCGCGGGTCGAAAGGGTCATTGTCCCAAAACCCGCGGGAGTGAATGTATATATCGGCCCGGCAGAAATCGTCTGTTTGGCCGGGCATTTGCCCCGGCGGAGGGGGCGTAATATTGTCCATGACGGAGAACACGTACGGATTCTGAACGGAAAACACAAACAACAAAATCCTAGGAATTGCAGAATGTCTCGAACGTGATGCTGGGAGAAAGGTGGCGGGAAGACACGTGTATGGGAATTTTTGTTTTCTTTGAATTTGTTTTTTATATATATAAATTAAATATCTCAACTTAAATTAGAATAATCTTATACCTCCAGAATCAGGAAGTAAATAGCAAATCACCTCATTAGTCCTAAGGTCCCCACTTATGTCTTCACCTCATTTTATCAGTCAAGATTTCGTAAGGACCTTTCAAATTACTAGTGTAATTCGAATCTCTCATGATCACTAAAGTAAGACTTTAAAGTGATTGATTGTACTTTGTGTCTACAAAAAGTCATATTCCCTCACGGTAGAATTACATCCTTTTGCCTTCTTTATAACGAGCTAAGAATACTTACAGGAGAATGTGTTTGCCCTCAACAAGGTCTTCACTCCAAAACTTCAACCTTACAACTCACATAGCATGTCTTTAAAGACCCTTAATTAACAAGCATGATCTTTGGAAGCCATCCTTATTAAATTGGTAATTAAATTATACTCGAATATTAAAGAAAATACTACATATACATGAACTCCAATAAAATCGTTTACTATAAGCTAAGAGAACCAAACTAAGATAATTTATATTTATAAGAAAAACATATATATGTATTTGTTTTTAAGACTGTTGTTTGTATGCGTTTATTCCTCTCCCCAGCTGCTAGCTTGCTTCCCGATTTTATGAAGAGCTTTGACCACCTCTTCATTCGTCACCTTCCCAGTCACCATCACCTTGTTTAGATTCTTGTCAACATCGTATGTTTCAATGTCTGTCATCCCATAATCATGGAAATTCAGATCATCATCAGAACAAGAAATGGTTAATGTTCATATAGTGTAAAATTACCTTCAATTTTCTTGATGGCTTTCAGGATTTTCCTAATGCATTCGTCGCAGTGCAAATTCACCTTCAACTCCACCGTCTAAATTAAAATCAAGAAAAAGATCGATCAGATAAAATTGAAAGATGCGTTTCGTCTAATATAACTAATTTTAAAGAAATTGTGTTGGTAGTTATAAGCACGGGAACTTACATTAGCCATGGGGGGGCTTGAGCTAACTGGAGTTGGGAAGCAAGAATGGGTGAACGAGGGGGTCTCGAAAATTAGTGTAATTTCTGAGCGATGCTCAGGTGGGGTGTATATAAGGTGGTGTGAATGAGGTTGGAGAGCCTAGAATTGGGGGTATTGGATTCTCTGCTTTAATTTTTTCAATTCATTATGGCCATCTCTTCACTTTGTTAAAAGGGACTTTAGTTTCCTCCTTTTTCTGACCCGTGCGACATTATCGTCCGTTCATTTGGGGCGGCAAACGTTTGACGTTTACATCCGAGGCTGTCAATATAATATACGCGACCGATCCGAAACCGCGGTGTTTCTATTGCTTAATTGTTTATTCCTTCTATTTTTTCCAAACTTTACCTTGTAACTAATTGAGTTATTCATGCGGAAGCTTAATTGTTACTCTATATGATGTTTGATTTTGTTAAGTAAATTCACAAAAAATTCAGTTGTGTATGTATTTTATTATGAAATTATTATGTGAACTTCCAAGTTTTATTCACCCTCAAGTTCTTGATGTAAACATTATTTCTTGAGACCCATCTTATGAAAATAACATATCGTTGTCTGTCATTAAGTAAAAGTGACGGAGTAGAATTTGAGAGTACATTAATAGAACTCTTATCTATAAGATAGTCATTTTATATTTATTCACTTAAATATTTGTAAGATAAAATGTGAAAATTTTTAATTAAAATTCATTTTACAAGTTAAGTTTAAAATTTTTCTCTCTTTTTTTATGAGATCTACTCGTATTATATATCATCACCATAATGAGACTAATTTCAGTAATTTGTCTGCAAAGTTAGATCCTTTCGAACTTAGAGTATTCATTTAGCAAGCTAAGCTCAAAATCTTTAATTTTATGGCATCTGATAGTGTAAATTTGACTCTTACTCGAGCACACAATCATATTTTGAGTCCAATTTGGATCATATTTACAAAACTTTTAATTTACTTGGGTATTCATTTACCAAGCAATTTGATTTTTTTCAGCTTATGGCACTCTGTGATACAAATTTAATATACAAAAATCAATCATTTTATCATACATTTAAATATTTAATTACATTAAGTGTGCTTACTAAATACAGCCACTAATAAGTTTGAAATCTTACATTATATTTTCATATCATCAGATCAGTTGATCTAAATGGGTGGATGAAGAGGTTGATGTCCACTAAATGGGTGAAATATAATTTTCATATAAAAAAGTCACAAGTTCAATTCTTGTTGAGTCTATCACACAAATTGCCATGTCTTATTTATTGTTCATTGGTCAAATTAATTTTTTTCCTTTTTTTTTTAATATTGTTAATCAAATAAGACACATAACATGAGAATAATTTTTATACCAAAAAAATCAAATTAATTGTGCACCCAAAATATAATAAAGTTTTTCTTTTTTGGGTTAAAAAAATTTGTGGTACGTCGCACCTAAGCAAAGTACCATTATTGGTAGAGGTTCGGAATTTGACTGGGCTGCCCACGTCGATTATGAACACATTATAATGTATTTGTGTGGTTGTGACTTAATTCGCATGCATGTTTCATGGGTCCGTTATGTTTTTGCATTATTTTGATCGTTCAAATCTTTCCGCGTCCCACACTGCCGGAAGTTGAGGAAGCAGCTGAGGATGTAGCCGGAAGAGAAGCCATATGATTCAAGTAAAATAGTACTACATATATTCTTACATTCTACATTCAAGTACACATCTTCAATAATAGATCGGTAAAATAATTGTAACAAACGTGTTCTGATTGAGACGGATTCAGAAAGAATGGTGAAGAGTCACACCACACCATCCCTTAATCAGTTATCTCCTAAATAATGGCATGAAAGAATGAGGAGGATAGTGAGAGGTTTGATTTTGTCACTGAATCGAATAAAGTAGATCATTGTGTAAAGTATTCTTTATTGCATGAACAAGGTAATGAAGTTGTTTGGTTGTCGTCTGATTTCCCATTAACTTATTTTGTGGGTTGATTATGTGAAGCTCAGTGACATAATAATAAGTAGACCGTAAGTTGTTTCTAATTGACACATTTGTTTGTTGTATTTGGGCTCTACCCTTTGATTTTGAAAAAAAACGTAACCTTTAATTGGTACCTGAAAGTGGTAAGTGATGTTCGCTTGTGATTTTAGCACTTATAGGTTATAGTTTATAGATTCAAATAAAAAAGATGTATGAAAAATTAAAATGTTTTTACAAGAAATCAAAATGATAAAACTAAAATCATTAAAATAGTAACAGCAAAAAAAAAAAAGGCTTTCTATAGACTAATTATCCAATCAAACGAAACGATTTTATTGCAAGCCAAACACATCACTACAAACGAAACAAACACAACCATAAAGCCAGTAGTTCTTTTTCTGCACATACATGCGGAAAAAATTCGCATGCTTGCCTTCTAGTCTTGTACTTCACGTACTACGGGTCGGGTGTGACCCACCCACCCGCCTCAGATAGCGAGGACGAGACCGGGCACAGATTTCCCGCCCCGATTAGGGAGGCTACTCTCCCAGACGGCAGTGCAGGAGAGCGGAGCAATGGAGGCAGCGGCGGCGTCGCCGAAGCGCGTGACGGTGAGGTACGTGTTGAAGTACTCGCGCACCTGAGTAATTACCCCATCCGTAACGGTCCAGGCGTGAACCCACGTGATGTTGCGCGGCGGATCGCAGCCTTCGACGAGCACCACGGAGGAGCCGATTGCGTCGATCGTCTGGTGCTTGAACTGGAACGAATCGGCGGCGGCGGCGGAATCGGCAGTGCCGGTGAGGATGCGCATCAAAAATTGGTGCGACGGCGGGCCATGGAACCACCACTCGAGATCGGAGGCCAGAAGCTTCTGGACTTTCTCGACGTCACGTGAGCTCAGGGCTTCATATAGGGCGATCACCACCGCCTTATTTCTGCTTTCTTCCTGAGAGTTAGCCAGTTTTGGTAGGCGATGAAGGACCAGAAGATAATAGAAGAGAGAAAGCAGACGGATACACGAAAATGCAATTCGCGGAAGAAATATGAAGCCTCCGATAAAAGTTTGAAGTCTTTTGGAATGGCGTTGGAGTTTATATAGGGAGAGGGAGGGGTATTTTTGTGATTATGAAGTAGACAAATTGAGGATGTAATAAGAAAATGGAAAAATTGTAACTTATGCCCCTCTATAATATACCAATTATCAATGTCACTCCTGAATTATTAGTGGTGTAAATGTTGCTCCTCAATTTTTGAAAATGGTATATATATTGCCCTTTCCGTACCGACAGGAGAGGCAATATTTACACCACAGGAAGGATAATATATGTACCATTTTTTAAAATTGAGGGGCAACATTTACCCCATTAATAATAATTCATGAGTGACATTGATAATTGACATATTATGAAAGAGTATAAATTACAATTTTCTCTTAGGAAAATTATACTACTTATGTTAAAAGTAGAGATGTCAATCAAGCTGAGCGGAGGCGCGGGTATACCTCCAGTCTCCGCCCCTAATTTTCTATCATATTCCTCGTTTCCGTCCCATCTTTGCTAGAAAAGAGAAAAATCTTCCCATTCTCATATCCATGAGAATTATTCGGGGACGGGAAATTTCCTACTCCATTTTAATTTATAAAAATATTAAAAATTAAACAACTTTTAAATTATTAATTAATATATATTCAACTTAAGTACTACTAAGATATTCATATCCAAAAAAATAGGTCCCAACAACATTAGACATTAACAATAGTTTAGATTAGAGTTATTATATTACTTTCATCATATTACAGTGAAATGACAACATTCCAAAAATAAAGAAAAAAAATAGAGAAAAATGTCAAAAACCTTTGATCAGTGTCGTCATTTGGTGGACATAATATAATGTTGTTTATATTGCTAGTGTATGTGTCACGGATGCACTCCATCTAATGAAATATCAAATGTATAATATCCAATCACTGCACGCAGCCATGCAATATTATCACACTATATAAAATCAAAACGATATAAATATTTTATCCCTCTACTATACCGTAATTAAGTAAAACAAAACGAAATTAAAGATTACTTGACTAGATCGATCTTTCATTTCGCATGCTCAGGGGTTGCAAGTTGCAATTCAATTTATTGAGACACCTCAAATGGATCTTCATCAGATTCTTTGAGATGCATGTTCAAGTTATAGGTATCTGTCTCTGAGTTGTCATGGCAATTTATATCGTGAACCATGGTCCAATATATAGAATTTGAATTTATAATGTACAAAATTCATGTTCATAATACATAAAATTATATAATTGAAGACACATAAACACTTAACGCACACATACACAATATTTTAAAATAAATGCATACAGAGTGTGTGTATTATGATGAATATGAATTTTGTACATTATAAAGTCAAATTTTGTATAAATTGTATGCACCTCGGGACAGCTGGCCTGGAGATTTAAGATTGCTCCATACCTAAAGCTGAGGATCGAACCTTTCCAGTCAACCACACTTTCCAAGTTTCCTTTTTTTTTTTTTTTTTTTTCCTTATTGATGAAAGAAAAATAATATAAATATTTTATTCCACTATGATATATAATGAGTAAAACAGAATGAAAGATTTCTTGACTAGATCTTCCATTTCACTTGCTTAGGGATTGCAATTTACTAAGACACCTCAATTGGCTCTTCATTGCATTCTCTGAGATGATTTATTGTACTGTTATCCGTTCCAGATATATGTCTTGCTCTAAATTGGCCCTGTTTAGTAAATAATTATTAGTTGATTGAGTTAAAATGTAGAATTAGTTAATAATATTAGTTGATTGTAAAAATGTGTTTTAGTAAATTAGTGGTTAGTTGATAGTTGTTTGGTATAATTTCTTTTCTAAAAAAGCTAATTGAGAATTTTAGCATATTGAGTTTTACAAAAAGTTGATTAACTGAACATTTATATTAATTTTTTAACTAAGTCGGACAGCTAATGAATAGTGGTCAAATAAGTCAAAATTGACTGATAAGCTAACAATTTTACCAAACAAGGCCAGTATAAATATTTTATGGCATATCCTCAAAAATAAATATTTTATGGCATTTGACTTTGCATGCCAAGTTTCGTTGCATTGTTACATGTAATTAGTTGTATTGTTATGTGACAGTTGTTTATTGAGTTTATCGATTTGAGCTGATTAACTTTGAACAATTTAAATTGATTTACCTTATTATAATCAATTATCAATTAGGGCCACACAGATTAGCAAACTGAGTTTGAATTCACTGAACGATTACAAGAGAGAGAGGGAGTCCTTATAGTATAAGTCACTGATGACTCTCCTATACTATAGGTTGATCTATTAGACTAAGCTACAACCACTTAAACTAATAGCATATGATAACAAATAATAAATAATATAAAGTAACAAAATACAACATAACTCACACACCCCCTCAAGCACAAGGTTGAAGCTCGACAACATTGAGCTTGCGTCGAAGAGCATGGAAGCGTGGAGCTGGTAGAGGCTTGGTGAAGATATCAGCAATATGTTCTTGAGACGAGACAAAGCTGACCGTGAAGGCACCTGATGCAACCTTGTCGCGAACGAAATGGTAATCAATTTCCACATGTTTGGTCCGAGCATGAAAAACTGGATTAGCAGCTAGATAAGTGGCACCGAGATTGTCACACCATAAGTGAGTTGGTTTACCAGAGTCCAGACCTAGTTCACGTAGGAGAGAAATAATCCAGGTAACCTCAGCAGAGACGTCGGCTAACCCCTTGTACTCAGCTTCTGTAGAGGAACGAGCCACAGTACGCTGTTTCCGAGATAGCCACGAGATCAGATTGTCCCCATAATAGACTGCATAACCGCTGATTGATTTTCTATCCACCGGACATCCTGCCCAATCAGAGTCGGAGTAAGCATGCAACTCTGTAGACGAAGACCGTGACAAACGAAGACCATACAGCTGAGTCCCTTTAACATAACGAAGGACCCGTTTAAGAAGGCACCAGTGTTCAGCAGTCGGAGAGTGCATAAACTGACAGAGCCTGTTAACCGCATATGAGAGATCCGGCCTAGTGATGGTGAGATACTGAAGAGCACCGACAATGCGACGATATTGAGTAGGATTATCAAAAACTTCATCTGGTGGAGTCACAAGATGAGTGGTTGCAGCAGGAGTAGCCAGTGCTTTGCATTCCAGCATCCCGGCTCGGGAGAGAATATCCTTCATGTAACGTCGCTGGGAGAGTAGCAATCCTTGCGAGTCAGAAATAGTTTCAATACCCAAAAAGAAGCTCGGGGCACCTAAGTCTCGGATTTTAAAAGTCCTAGAGAGTCGAGCTAGCAGTTTGTCAATCAACGGAACATCATTGCCCAAAATTATTATGTCGTCGACATATACCAGTAAATAAACCTTGGACAGACCTGCTGTATGGTAAAAGAGGGAGACATCTATTTTTGAAGGCGAAAACCCTGCAGAGCATAAGAAATCATGTAGGCGTTTAAACCACGCCCGAGGTGCCTGTTTGAGACCATAAAGAGAGCGTTGTAAATGACACACATGACTCGGGTGAACCGGATCCTCGTAACCTGGAGGTTGTTTCATATAGACTGTCTCGGATAAATGGCCGTTCAGAAACGCGTTATGAACATCCAACTGTCGCAGAGTCCAGTTGTTCGACACAGCGAGGGAAAATAATAAGCGAATCGTAGTCGGTTTGACGACAGGACTGAAGGTGTCGAAGAAGTCCTTGCCAGCCACCTGATTGAAACCTTTAGCAACGAGACGTGCCTTGTGTCTCTCGATAGAACCATCGGCCTTACGTTTGGTTCTAAATACCCACTTGCAGCCAATTACATTTATGCTTGGGTCAGGTGGGACCAATTTCCAGGTGTTATTGTGTAATAGGGCGTTGAATTCTTGGTCCATGGCATCACGCCATTCAGCGTGACCAACTGCTTGAGAATAACACGAGGGCTCAACACTTGAAGTCAAAGCATAGAATTGCTCTCCAGTGCCACGAGTTTTACGATGCGTTCGCATAGCATGACCGTCAGTTTGAGTGGCCTGAGCCGGAGCCTGTTCGGACTAAGTAACGGGCTCGGTAGTAGGAGGTGCTGAAATGGTCAGATGAGGCGGTGCTTGAGCTATAGGCATATCTGTTGTACCCAAGGTTGTACATTGTGGCAAAGTAGTTGGAAAAGAACTCCATGGTGCAACACTTGTTTCCGGAGTCGTATTAACCTGAAATGTTGATTCAAAGGGAAAAACAGACTCGTTAAATCGAACATGACGGCAGATATAAACAGCTCCAGATTTTAGGTCCATGCAGCGATAACCCTTAAAAGAAACCGGGTAACCTAAGAAGACACATGGAGTAGTACGGTACTCTATTTTATGTCGGTTATAGGGTCGGAGGTATGGAAAACATTAGCTTCCAAAGACGCGAAAGAAAGTGTATGTGGGATTGGTCCGGAATAGACGGTAATACGGACTTTCAAAGTTAATGGCGGAGGAGGGAAGACAGTTGATTAAGTGTGTTGCTGTTTCAAACGCGTAATCCCAGTATAAGTGAGGTGTAGAACTGGTTGCCAAAAGGGCAAGACCTGTTTCGACTATATGTCTGTGACGCCGCTCAACGCGGCCATTTTGTTCGTGGGTGTATGCGCAAGATTGCCTGTGAAATATGCCAAGATTTTCAAAAGTCTTATGAAGGCGGAGGTATTCACCCCCTAAGTCGGACTGTATGGTTTTGATAGAACGGGAAAACCGCCGTTCCACCATAACCCAAAAAATATCAAAAATTTTATAAACATCTGATTTCACCCGTAAGGGATAAAACCAACAAAACCGGGAGAAATCATCAACGAATAGTACAAAATATCTAGAACCGATAGAGGAAATAACCGGTGACGGACCCCAAATATCCGTGTAAACTAAGTCTAAGACATTTTGACTATTGTTATAAACCCTTTCTAATGAAAACCGTGCCGATTTTCCAAGTTGGCACGGTGTACAAAGATTTTGACTATTGAAATTATTGACACTAACAGGACATTGTTTCAAAATACGACTCAAGACTTGAATGTGGGGATGACCGAGCCGTTGATGCCAAATGCTGGAGGAGGCTCGAGCCGAAACAAACGCGAAATGAGACTGAGGCACTAATAATTTGTAGAGACCACTGACCGTTGACCCTCTAAGAAGAACTTCCTGGGTGTTGCAGTCCTTCACAAGAAAACAATTGTTATGAAATTCGAAATAAACATTGTTTTCGTTTGTAAATTTAAACACAGAGAGTAATGGTAAAGATAAATTGGGAACATGGAGAATGTTTGACATGGATAAACTTTTTGACACGGAAGGTATAACTGCATGGCCAATTCGGGAGACTGTCAAACCTGCGTCGTTGCCGACCTTTAACACGTCGCCACCGGTGTAAACATCGGAACTATGCATCATCGCCTCATTTGGTGTAGCATGAGACGAGGCTCCTGTATCAGGATACCAGACGTCGGAGACAGCAGCATTGGTCTCACCATCAACAACCACATTTGCTTGCGGTGAAGGACGATCATACCGTTTGTAGCAGTGAACGGCCGAATGGCCGTGTGACCTACAGATTTGGCAACGAGGGGAGTTGCCTCCTCGACCACGCCCGGAATTGCATCTTCCTCGCCAGTTCCGACCGCCACCGTTACCGCCACGATGACCTCTAGAATGTCTGCCTCCAGAGTCCGCCGATGATCGCCCACGGCCAGCATACAGCGCGACGGAGTTTTGTGGCTGAACAGTAGGATCGGACACGGTGAATTCATCAGAGTTGATGAACTCCTGATTTTGTAGGTGATCAGCGAGTTGTGCCAACGAGACCGCCGCTGTCGAAACCGTCAATGCGCTCGCCATTGAGCGATACTCTGGACGCAGACCACGTAGCGCATACAGCAGCTGCTCGTCGGTGGAGAGAGGACGTCCGGCAAGGGAGAGAGCTTCTACGATCATCTGCGCTCGACCGGGGTACTCAGCAGGCAAGAGATGCCCTTGCCGCAAGGTCTGAAATTGGCCGAGCAAGCTGAGGCATCGGGAACGGGATGACGACGCAAGGGCGGCGGAGATGGCGTCCCAAACCACCCGGGCGGTGTTCCTGCCGACGGCGAGGTACATGACCTCGTCGGTGAGCGACGAGATCAACAACGACAGCACGGATTGATCTTGCTGAACCCAGATCGGATAGGCCGGATTGGGTGTTGGTGGCGTCACCGGCTGTGTCGTTGGAGCAGGCAGCGTCGCCGGCGGACAGGGATTTGTTCCATCAAGAAAGCCGAGGAGACCTTGCCCGCGAAGGAATGGCACGAGCTGAGTTCGCCAGTGCAAATAATTTCTGGTGGTTAGCTTCACCGACACATAGTGGTGTGCGGCGGTTAGCGAAGGTGGTGGAACTGGTGGTTGAGCGGTAGCGACGGTGAGTGCACCATCGGAGGGAGTTGCCGCCATTCGGGTGGGAACGGAGATTAGAGGTGATCGAAGGTTTCGGTTTGGTTGAAAAAAGATCGGTCACCTATCGCAACTGATACCAAATTAGCAAACTGAGTTTGAATTCACTGAACGATTACAAGAGAGAGAGAGTCATTATAGTATAGGTCACTGATGACTCTCCTATACTATAGGCTGATCTATTAGACTAAGCTACAACCACTTAAACTAATAGCATATGATAACAAATAATAAATAATATAAAGTAACAAAATACAACATAACTCACAACACAAAAAAAATACTTCACCTAGAGGACACCTTTAGATAGTGATTGAACGCTTTTGCTTAAATCAAAATTTAAAATATAATTTAACTAAAATTCTCTTGCCAAGCACCTTGTGTTCAAATGACATGTAGTGACTATCCTATATGGAAGTCATGAGATCGAGTCTCAGTAGAGACAGGTTGAGAAAATATGTATGAAAAAATACTACAATGGAATAGAGTCAGTAGAATTCAAAAAAAAATAGAAATCTTTTGAATAATGATTTGTTTTAAACTGTTATTAATTTTAAAATTGAACACATTTAACCATTGATGGTTGAAATTTTAGTATATTCAATCTTCTGGTTACCAAATTTATTTGCCAGCTGTCAAATTCGACAGCAAAGTTGTAATAATTATCATATGCTGCACCTTAAAACCATTATCCAACAATGACGCAAAAAGTATTTTTTTTTAAACCAATAACGAAACTTCTATTAAATTAAATGTTCAATACAAAAAGGAATCGAAAATAACCCGACAGACTTATCAATATGAGAACGAGCAGTCCTTGCTAACGCATGAACAACTTTATTTATTTATCTGGGAACACATTTAAAAGACACTACTTCAAAGTGTTGTTGATAATCTCGGCACTCAGCAATCACACGGCCTACAAACGAGAAATTCAGACTTGAGGTATTAAGTAGGTTGCAAACTGTCTGACAATCAGAAAAAATTGAGACCTTCATATAACCTCTTTCCTTAATTAACCCATGACAGTGCTTCCCTAACTACAACCACATATACTAGAAGAGCGTCGTTTAAGCATCGAGAATGACCATTCTTACGCTAAAAGTTCAAAACAATCAAGATTTTCGATCAATTTGATAGCCAAAATCAAGAGAGAAATTATTAAGTTTCAATAATTTTTTTTTAAATCTTATTTTATTTTTCAATTTCTCTTTTAGGTTGAGAAAGCTCGACCATACATACCAGAAATATATACTACTATTATAGGAAAAGTAAATTGAAGTCGAGACAAGTGTAATTTATGTCGAGGGAGATTATTGAAGATGAAAAAGCAGATTTGAGGTACCTCAAATTATTATTATTATTAGTATTATTTATCCACATTTCGTGATAATAAAAAATTGATCATAACTCTAAAGGGAGGCTTAGTGGGTGGAACTAGAGCTGTCAATACGGGCTCGCGGGGCGGAGCGGGCCTAAGTCCTGCGGGCCGCGGGCCTAAACGGGGCGGGCCAAAAAAAGCCTGCCCCTTGGCGGGCTTGAATTTTGTTGGCCCGCCCCGCCCCGCCTAAGGCCCGCGGGCATGGCGGGGCCCCCCCCC
>NC_044927.1:25782719-25816392 GCF_003576645.1 Ipomoea triloba
GCCCCCGCCATTTTTTTTTTTTTTTTTGTAAATTGTTAGTTTATTACTCCTTTTTTAAAAATTTTGTTATTTGTACATAAAAAATAATTAAAATAATTTATACATAACTCACATAAAACATAATTCATCAAACATTAAACATTACATAATTGATTATACATAAGTACATAATCATATTAGTAACATAACAATAATAAAACATTGCAAACAATAAACTATATATATATATATATATATATATAAAACTGGCGGGTAGCCCGCGGCCCGCCAGGCCCGCCCTTTGGCGGGCTTCAATTTTTGAAACCCGGCCCCTACCTTAGTAGGGGGCGGGGCGGGCCGGCCCGGCGGGCTAAGCCCGTTTTGACGGCTCTAGGTGGAACATGATTATTTTAATTACTAAAATATCAAGAATTTGATTTTTGCCAATACCTTATTGGTTGGACCTGTTACGCATGATCTTCTTAGTACAGTTTACATATCATGTGTAGTTTACGAATTATTATATAATAGCGCTATTTACCCACTACACAGTACACGCTATCCGATAATAATTTCAGGTTTCTTTCATTATCCAACAAAAAAGGATAATAATTCCTTATTATCCTTAATATAAAATTGAGTAGTTGAAATGTGGATTCTCTTTCGGCTCTCCACTTTCCAGCGCTAACTACCTATATTAATTTATTTATAGTTGTAATTAATCGTGGGATGCAAGATATAATTAAATTGCTATAAACTACCTATAGTTTTTATAAATTGTGCAAAAAGCATATACTTTACTAATAGTGACAAAATCTAATGCCCGTGTTACGCACAGAGTTTGAATGTGTTGAACATCAATAAAGATCCTTTCGCTGCCTCAGAGGCCAGTGAAATGGAAGAGGCAATTTCTGTTGCATGCTGCCCTAAAGCCAAGATAAAATCCGTCACACAAGGTTTTGATAATGTCATCATTTACCTTTAAATTACAAGCTATATTACATAGGAGTGGAGTTTATCCCATGGGAGGAGGCGGCTAGCAAGCTACTTAGTAATAGAAATGGACCATAAACTGTAAAACAAGCAGGAATGAGTTGGATAATGATTAATGATTGCCAAAACCTATTTGATGATGCATCACTACATTGGTTTGATAGTGATGACGATTCAAGCTCAAAATGGATCGGACTATTTTCATATATAGCAAGTATACACATACATGACCTTGAATTCAGTATAGGCATGACACTTGCTAGCAAAAGGGAATTCAAGGAAGCAGTGCATGCATAATTATGTTTTTAAAAATGAGAGAGACTTAGTTTGTAAGGAATGATAAATATATGTCAACTGTGAATTTTGGAGAATATTTGGCATGAAGGACAATCATGAAAGATGTTTATGGGTTTGTAAAAACAAGATGATAAAAGCAAACTAACATTGTTTCCAAAGGATGGACTAAGGAAGTAGATCATCATTTGGATTAGAAAATGTTTTAATTCAAAGCAAAAGTATGTAAAGATGAAGGATTTCATATGAGTGTAGACAAGCTTACACAAGTAAAGAAAATGATACAATGCAGAAGATCATATCAAGAAGTTATAGAGTTATGTGGCAAAAATCAACAGAACAAATCCCATTTCTATCTACAATGTTAAATTGAGTGATCCAACATATATGGATGGACACCATAAAAGAGTTCTTTGACATGCTTGATTTCTGGACTCCAATTGAAACTGACCCCTCCCACTAGTTGAAATAGAATAATCAAATAAATGGTTAAACGTTAAGACCTTGTGGTCTAGTGGTACCCGATTGCACTCCCATTCGAAAGTAGATGGGTCATGAGATCGAGCTTCAGTTGGATAGGACCAATTGTATTTTTTTAAAAAAAGAGAAAATTGTCATTTTGGTCTACTGACTATTAGGGTCCTATTAATTTCAGTCCGCGACTTTCAAAAGTGTTAATTGCATACCCTGACTATTCAATTTCTGTCAATTTTGGACACTCCGGCCAAATTGACAGCCAATTTTGGCTGGAAAGTCTTAATTACTCCGTTAAGCCTTAATGTGAAGGGTAAAATGGTATTTTCCAGCGACAGTCTCAAACAAGAAACTCCGATCATCTCTCCCGCCCAAATACTCCTCCATTCGCCTTCTCGAAATCCCCTTCGATGGGACCGAGCACGGCCTCCCCTCGGACGCCGAGACCGCCGATATTCTCCCCTACGACGTCGGATTACACCTCCTCGAACTCTCCCCTTCCCTCGAGCCCGCCTCCAGAGCACTACTCTCCGATATAATTCGTGAACAGGGGGGGCTCGGGCCGCTCTGCGTCGTTGCAGATTTCTTTTTCGGGTGGACCGCCGCCGTGGCGCGTGAGTTCGGAGTCTTTCACGCGATTTTCAGCGGCGCCGGCGCGTTCGGTTTGGCTTGTTTCTACTCCATGTGGCTTAGTCTCCCTCACAGAGACTCCGACAAGGTGGAGTTCACGCTCCCTGATTTCCCCGAAGCCAGAGCTTTTCACGTCACTCAGTTATCTCCCAGCTTAGCCGTGGCAGACGGCGCCGACCGTTTCTCCGTTTTCCAGCGGAAATATCTTCCGACATGGGCGGATTCCAATGGGCTCTTGTTCAACACTATAGCAGAGCTGGAAAATAACGGGTTAGTGTATTTCCGGCGAAAATTAAACATCCCGGTTTGGGCGATCGGCCCAATATTACTCTCTGAAGATGATCGAGCTAGAATCAGGGCTGGCAAAGAATTTGGGATTTCCCCGGAATAATGCACAAAATGGCTGGACAAAAAGGCGGAAAGCTCTGTACTTTACATATCTTTTGGTTCACAGGGCACAATCTCAGCAACCCAAATGATGCAACTGGCAAAAGCCTTAGATTCCACCGACAGAAATTTCATATGGGTAATCAGGCCGCCGATGGGATTCGATCCCGCCGCTGGGATTCATATGGGGGTTTTACTTGGAGTGGAACACAGTTTTTGTGTGAGATTGTCGCTGGAAAATACCATTTTGCCCTTCACATTAAGGCTTAACGAAGTAATTAATACTTTCCGGCCAAAATTGGCCGTCAATTTGGCCGGAGTGTCCAAAATTGACAGAAATTGAATAGTCAGGGTATGCAATTAACACTTTTGAAAGTCGTGGACTGAAATTAATAGGAGCCTAATAGTCAGTAGACCAAAATGGCAATTTTCTCAAAAAAAATAATATCACAACTAAAGTCAACGTTGTGTTGAATAAATACTACTAGGTTTCATTCAAAACATAGAAATGTTGATTGAAGTGGGTTCCGGTTATTTAAGAAATGACCCGGCCCGAAAAAGGATTTGGGGGTAGCAATTTCAAAGCCCTCATGCAATTAGGCATTTCCGAGTTTTATCACAGCACATTTTCAAGCTTCAATGGGAACTCATCTTACAGAACTCTTCGCCCAGCCCCATTTCGCTGCAGTTAGATGACATTTATCAACAACTTTGTGGAATAACGAAGAATGATGATGATGATATCACAGCGGCGTTTTATCAAACACTTGATAAGCAAAAGAAGGAATGTTCCTTCACTCTCAGGACTGCAACAAGCAAGGCTCTGCTCTTCATCCTCGTATGCGCAACCTCCGATCGCAACGGAAAAGAGCCGTCTCTACGTTTCATTCTTCTGCACCCTCATCCACCTCTTCCTCCGCTGTCGTCGGTTCTCGAAGGCGAAGGCCGCATTATCCACGATGCGGAGTTGCAATTTGGTCCCCGACCTCCGTTCCTGGAACAGCCTCCTGCTTCATTTCAACGTTTCAGGGGCTGTTGATCAGGTGATGCTTCTGTACTTTGATATGCTCTCTTGTGGAGTTGTTCCAAATGTGTATACTCGAAACATAGTGATACATTCTCTCTGCAAAATAGGAAAAACTGAACAGGCTATCGAGTTGGTTAGGAACAATGAGAGTGATACTGTTAGTTATAATACTGTTATATGGGGCTTTTGCAGAAAGGGGCTTGTACAAGCAGGTTTCGGGTTGGTATGCGAGATGGTCAAGAAGGGTGTTGCCGTTGACAGTTTCACTTGTAATATACTGGTTAAGGGGTTCTGTGATATGAGTTTGCTGCCTAAAGCAAGATGGGTGATGGAAATGTTGTGCCATAATGGTGAGGCAATTTCTACAGATATTGTGGGGTTTAACACCATTATTCATGGCTATTTTAAGGCTTGTGAAGTGAGTGATGGTCTCGAGATTACAGAGAGTATGAGCCAGGTGGGTGTGTTACCTGATATTGTTACTTACAATATATTGATTAATGGATTCTGTGAAATGGGAGATTTTGATACTGCCAAGAGTCTTATGGATGAACACTTGGAGTCTTGTAAAAATGTTGATGTTTGTTATAATTTATCTCTTCTTCATGACAGATATGGTAGGGAGTATGATAATGGACAAACTACACAAAATATAGGTAGAATGTTGGTTTTGAAACCTAATCTCATTACATACACCACACTGATTAGTAAATACTGTAAACAGTCTGAGATTGAGAAAGCACTTTGTACATATGAAGAGATGACGAAGAATGGGTTCTTGCCTGATCTTGTTACTTATAATTCCCTCTTGCATGGCCTTTGCAAATGTGGCAGGATTCTTGAGGCCAAACAACTTTTTGAGGAGATGAAAAGTGTTGGTATGGATCCTAATCATGTTACCTACACTATTTTGATTGATTCTTTACTTAAACATGGGGATGCTTGCGCTGCTTCTGCCCTTCAATGCCAAATGGTGGTTTGTGGAATAAGCTTTGATAATGTGATATTGACCAGTTTGATGGACGGGCTGTTTAAAGATGGAAGAACTAGGGATGCTGAGAACATGTATCGGACTCTTCTAAAGTTTAAGATGGCTGCAAATCATATCACTTATACAGCATTAGTAGATGGGCGCAGCAAATCTGGAGATATGAAGAGTGTTGAGTTTCTATTGCAAGAAATGGAACAGAAAAATGTTGTGCCTAATGTTCTTACATTTTCTTCTGTAATTAATGGCTATGTCAAAATGGGAAGTCTTGATGCAGCCATTGGTTTCATGAAGAAGATGGTTTACAGTAATGTCATGCCTAACGTTTACACATATGGTATTCTGATTGATGGGTACTTTAAGGCTGGTAAACAAGACATATCTCTTGCCCTGTACGAGGAAATGAAATTGAGTGGCTTACTGGAAAATAATTTCATACTGGATGCCTTCATAAATAATTTTAAGAGGCAGGGAAAGATGGAAGAAGCAGAGGCCTTACTAGGAAACATGGTGTCTGCTGGAGTCAAACCTGATCATGTGAACTATACATCGTTGATGGATGGGCTCTTTAAATCAGGAAAGCATTCGGCTGCTCTTGAATTGGCCCAAGAGATGAAAGATAATGGTCTAGGGTTTGATACAGTTGCTTACAATGTAATACTGAATGGGCTATTAAGGATTGGGCAATATGAAGTTCACTCCATCTACAGTGAAATGAGGAGCTTTGGGTTAGTTCCTGACCTTCTGTCTTTCAACACCATGATCAATGCTTGCTGCAAGGAGGGTAAACTGGACAGTGCTTTCAGTATTTGGAATGAGATGAAGAGGTATGGACTAAAGCCTAATTCAGTTACCTGCTATATTATGCTGAAGGGACTTTGTGAAGTTGGTGAAGTTGGTAAAGTCACAGAGTTGTTGAATGATATGCATATTATGGGTCTTCAGCCTACCCAATCTATTTATAAAGTTTTGATTGGTTCTGCTTCAAAAAATAGAAAAGCTGAGTTGATTCTAGAAATGCATGAGCGACTTATTAGCATGGGGCTTAAGCTCAACCAGACAGTTTGCAACACACTCATAAATATCTTATGTGGGCTAGGGATGACTGCAAAGGCAACAGCACAACTGAAGAAAATGAGAGAGACAGGATTTTTGGCTGACACTATCACATATAATTCACTGATTCATGGATATTGTAAAAGCTCCTTTATTAATAAAGCTTTAGAAACATATTCCAAAATGCTGGTTGAAGGAGTTTCTCCTAATGTTACGACATACAATAATCTCTTTAGGGGTCTAACAGCTGCTGGAAGGTTTCAAGAGGTATCTGAATTACTTAATGAGATGAAGCTAAGGGGTCTTGTTCCTAATGCTAATACATATGATATTTTAGTCTCAGGCTACGGAAAGTTAGGAAATAAAAAGGAATCTATAATGCTTTACTGTGAAATGATAACCAAAGGCTTCGTTCCTCGTGTTAGTACTTATAATGTACTCATAAGTGATTTTGCCAAGGTGGGGAAGATGAAACAAGCTCAAGAACTTATGAATGAGATGGAAGGTAGGGGAGTAAAACCAAATGCTTCAACTTATGACATACTTATTTCTGGATGGTGCAAGCTATCAAAACAAGCACAGCATGATAGATCTTTAAGAGCATCTTGCCAAACTGAGACAAAGAGGTTACTTAATGAGATGAATGGCAAAGGTTTTACTCCATGTGAATCCACCCTTTGTTACATAAGTCCTGCTTTTACAAAACCAGGAAAGCAAGGCGAATGGTGGTTGAATAATTTTTACAAGGGAAAAGGAAGTTGACTGTTTAGGAAGTAAACAATCTGAACTCCAGGATAGATAATGTGTGAAGAACAGCAAGCATTTGAAATTAAAAGCAAAGGATCTGTGTAAGCAATGTGGCATGCCAAGTAGCAGGAATGTCGCTCCAACCAACTAGGTAGATAGTATTATGATCTTTTGACTGTTGATTAGAATATTTGAAAAAATCCTTGCAGTAAAATAGCTATGCCTTAAATTGCCATTTTCTTGCTTAACTTGTTTGTAGTGAACACATAGATCAATATTATTTGAAACAAATCAGTCTTAACTAGCCAGTGCTCCATGTATTGACTTTTCATTTTCAAGTTGCTCTCTGCCTGAGTGCTTGTTATTTCTTAAATGACTTATTGAGGCCCTTCTGCAGGAATATGTGAAAGTTATATCAGGAAATGCAATGCAGTCAAATTATGGATTTGATGGCCTGATAAATGCTTGTTGGAAATATAAGATGTTCCAAAAGGAGATGAAATCCATCCCACTGGTGGATTCCTTGTATCAGTTATTCATGAGAGGTATAATATTTTTCAGTGCAAAAGGACCTCTTTCCAAATATTTTAGGTGAAATAACAAGAGTAGTAATTTTTTTTTTTTTAATTTTTAATTTTTGTAGGGATGATGCTATCCTCAATTATGCCAAGCGCAGAAGCTTCATGGAGGACACCTTGTGAGCCATGAAAGGGCATAAGAGGTAGAGGCATCTTTACAGTTAATGTGGGAAAAGATTATTAATTCATTCAAGTGTTTAGCACTTACAACTATTATGCAACATGGCTTTAACTAGAATTGACATTTCACTAGATTAGAAATAATTCTAAATTTTATAGCACAGAATATTTGATAGGTGAACTGTCACTTATTCTACAACTTAAGGTGATTTTCTTAGTGTATTATCATAAGGGATTAAGTGGGTGCATTTAGCTTAGAATATTTAGGGAAGATTTTATGATTGTTCAAGTCTTCAGAGGGTAACATTAACCCATATGACTGGACAAACATGCCCTAGAAAACCACTGGAAAGTATTTTCTGTTCTAGATGTCTGTTTTTCTTGGGGATCAGAGCCCTGCCACAATCACATACTTCAAATAGTTCTAACCTTATAGAAATTGCTTTTTTTTTTTTTTGGCAGAGCGTAAGATTGATCTGGTGTCAATACCAGACTAAGCCGCCTTTCAAGATTTACACGGCAGAAAGGCTACAAGTCTTACCCTTTTTTATATGCCTCTTCGTACTGACATTTGAGTACATGCAAAGACCGTTTACAAGTATAAGACCAGTACAACTTGGAACTACCCTTACATGATGAGGTGAAACGCTGAAGCCAGTTTCAGGTAACCAACAAAATATTAATCCTTCGATTTTTTCAAAGCCACCAGCTTACAATATCTGTTACTGAAAAAGGAGAAAAATAAGAACAAATTCTTGGCTGTTAAACATTTAATTCTTTTGGCAGGGGAATTTGATTATTCATTACCTAGTGACAGCAGCTTGCCCCTTCATCCTTATTTTGCAACCACTAAATATCGTAGTTGCTGACATTGATTCCCTCATAAGGTGATTGCAGGAAGGTATAGCAGAGAAGGGGAAAAGCTTGTACCAAAACCCTAGTATGAAAAATTTTGGTCCATTTAGCTGACCCATCAGAAAATGCTGCAGTGAAGACAAGCCAAGTTCTATGTGAATTAGTTAATTCATCCACTGCTAATCTCCTATACTATTAGCATGTTAATAATTGATGCTCAAAGACTTCCCTAGAGTTGTTAGTTATGATTACTGTCTATTTAAGGTATGAGTTGAGTAATGCTAGATATCCCTCTTACTTTTTCCCTCCAATTCATCCCTCGTGATGTGCCATTAGTTAATTGGTTACTAATTTTATTTTTTAAATTAGTGGTGGGTTAGTCAATTCATTGCACCCAATGAGTGAAAACCACATCATGAGAAAAATCTAGGAGGGGAAATTCAGGAGGGGTAAAAAGTATTTTCCTTAAGTTATTGTGCTTCAAGCCTTCACACTCTTGTAAAAAAACCATTTTTTTTCTTTTAAATCAATATTAATATCCTTGCTTATATATGTAATGGAAGAAATTGGAATAGATTATGAAATATTGTTTGAAAACATCAAATAAGACTAAGGATATTTGCATGTACTTGAGAATGTCCCAAAATAAAAATACTGGAGTATGTTTATTAATTGGAAAAATTCTTTTAAAGTAATAAAAAATTAACAGAAAAAAAAAATTAGAGAAACGCAAACAAAAAGTGCTTTAAAATGTAAAATTTAAGAATTAAAGTATGGAATTAATTTGTTGAATGTTGGTACAAAGGTGATTGAATTTGAGTGGCATACTAGCATCCTTGCTAGATGAGGGCTAAATTATACCATAAACCATGATTCATAAATATTTTCACAAAAATTTAAGAAAAATTAAAAATATTGCAATGTGAATTAGTATACAGAAGTTTAGTTTTAGTAACTTGCAATACACTAAAAACAAATCTTCAAAAGATCAACATATCTACTAAATCTAAAAATGTAATAAGTGTGAATGAATGTTATACTTTTCATTTATGTCTTTTTTTTTCGTTACGTTTTTTAAATACATTGTGTTATAAAAGTTGTACTATACAATATTTTAGACAATCATATCATTATTGTTATTACTTCTGTTATCTTTTTCACTATTGTTACCATGTACATGCATTCAATATATATATACTTTTTCATCTTCTTCAATAATAATAATATATAACATTATATATTGGAGTTATATGTTAGTTATTTCCTAAAATATAAATATCAACTTTATAAAAATATTTTACATTATTATTATTTACAATAATTTAAATATCTAACATATAAATAAATCTAAAATTTTAATATAAAGTACTAATATTGGACATCTATTTATATATAAATAAATAAATAAATAAGAGTCAATATTTGTAATGCTATATAACGGGAATAAAAATTATGCTAGTGTAATAATGTGAATTGATAACTTGTATATTCTGATTTATTCCTTTTATAAAGATAAGGCATTTCCAAAACTTTTTCATTTATGTACAAAAATAAGTAATAGAATATTTTGTTAACTATCTTTTTTAATTACTCATTGCAAAATGATGAACATAATAATAATAATAATAATAATATTATTATTATTATTATTATTATTACTATTACTATTACTATTACTATTATTATTATTATACAATTAAATTACTGTACACAAAATGGAATTCATGTCCTTTTTTCTATTTTTTTTCATCGCTTTAGCACTCTAGTGAGAATGGATGCCCAAGAAAGAAATATGAACTAATTTGAGCCGTTCATCTGAAAAGATCAATGAATAAGACATAATTTTTTTTTTAAAATACGATGACATTTTTATAAATAACTAAAACTTTAAGTGCAAGTAACGTGCGTTAAAAGTGCAAATAATAGATGTAAATGTGCAAGCAAAATCACTTATAATTACAACTATTTACACTTAATAATGCAAGTAATTTACGTTTTTACATTGGTGCATTTAATAATGTCTTCCACATTAGTACACTTAATAATAATATTTAGTGCAACTAATAATAATAATGATGGGAGTGAGTTCGAGCCTCAGTGGAGGCAATTGTTGACTCTTTGTGCTTCAGTAGGTTGAAAAAGTAGCTATGGATAGATACTATATTGTAACCGAGTCAGTAGTACTAAAAAAAAATAATACGGAGTAATAATAATGTAATAACACGATCCAATTTTAAAATGCGGAATAGGTTAAGAGAGTAATAGGTTAACGGGCCCTGTGACAAATCCCAAATTGAAGTGAGCAGAGATCCGAAAGCCCAGCTAAGTAGCTAACGGCATTACAGACAAGTGGCAATCGCGAATCCTCTACCAGTTTCTCTTTCTTTTATGTCCCCAATTATTTTCCCGCCAGACGCTTTAGCTTCTTCAACAATCATCTTCAACTTCAACTGTCTCTCCACAGAGTTACTACTACACTACTATACACTCTCTCTCGCGCGCTAAATCACTAATTAGATCAACCATGGATGCTCGAAGGAATCCGAGTTCTCGGAGAAGTGATCCGGATGCTAGAGCCACGGAGACGGAGAGGCAGCCCTTCTTAGACCTCTCCAACTTCAATCTCACACCGATCGAGACTCTACGCAAGCTCTGCTGCTCCGCCCCCTCCTCGGCCGGGACCTCCTCCAACTTCCCCGGCGCCCTTCCGAAATCCCCAATTTTAGGCTCGAAATCCGATTCCAAATCTTCGCAACCCCGCAATGATAACTCAACTGATGCAAAATCCGACACTAGCGTCGGATCCTCCAGTTTCTTCCAAGCTGGAAACGCCAATAGATTTGGCATCTCTACCACGGTTCGCGTTCATCCTTCTCCTACGTCTACAGGTACCTCTTTGTACGCACTGTGTCTGTGTGTGTGTGTGTGTTTTTTTTTTTTTTTGGTTTGGGTCAATTTAGGTTGAGTTGAGCATTTGAAGGCGTTGTTATCATATTATTTATGGAACTGAGACGTTTATATGCAAAGCAAAATAGTATGCAAATGTGATTGGAATGAGCACATCTCTATCTCTGCTTGCTGGTGATTGATTGTCAGGAAGCTACCTTTTATGTTCAGTTTGAGATCGTTGTTCTCGTATTACTTATTGAACTGAGACGTATGTATGCAAAATAAAATAGTGTATGAAAATGTGATGGGAATGTGCACATCTCTATTTACCCTTGCTGGTGATTGATTGTCAGGGAGCTACCTTTTATGTTCAATTTGAAACCGTTGTTCTCATATTATTTATTGAACTGAGACATTTATATGCAAAACAAAATAGTGTATGTAAATGTGATGGGAATGAGCACATCTCTAATTCTATTTGTTGGTGATTGATTGTCAGGGAGCTACCTTTTATGCTCAATTTGAAATCGGTTGCTTATATCAGTTTATCTGTTTATGTTTAAGCCTTGTATATCTTTATTTTTTTCATTTTGATTTTAGGATATGCAAGTGCAAATGGATGTATGTGATTTTGGGTCAGCTTCTCAGCTTTGTTCTGGATACAAAATACTTTGTACTGAATGTTAGTCTTAATTGATTAATGCATCTTGGAAGCAAAGTAATGTGCAGGAATCAAATCCAATTTGTGTTTCTATTCTATCACATTCATCACTTAACTTTGATTTTCCCCTCCATTGTTCACAAAAGGTGGTTCTGGATTCTGAAGGGCATTGTTATTTTTATAGCGGTAAAAATGATGCCATTGGCATTTGAGTTCCCAAAACTTTTTTGTTTTTAATATTGCATTCATGATCTTTTAATTGACCTATGATGTTTTTATTTGTCTCATTTATGAGGCAAGATTGCTTTTGCATTAGAGTAATGAGTACCTTTTTTTTTTTTTAAAGCTCCTGGAAATGGTGAACTTGCAGCTCATGGTCAAAGAGCTACCACCAGAAAGTCTAATAGGGAAACAAAAGCTACAGTTCTTCCCTGTAGTTCTACTCTTCTTGAAAATAAAAAGGGGAAAGGAGAGGTTGTTGCCAAGCCTGTTACTTGCTTGCCTCCCAGGAGTAACAAGGAGAAGGAAAATGTTACTAGCAAGCCTCTCAATTGCCCGCATCCTGAGAATAAGAAGGATGAGAGTGAACAGGTTGACAAACTCGCTAGGAGCTTGCTCTCAGATGGTAACAAGGGTAAAGGGAAAGGGATTGTTGACACTGTTAGTCTTTTGCCTGCAAAGAATAAGAAAGATAGAGGGAAGGAAAGTTTTGAGTCTCTAAGTTCTTCACCTCCCAAGTATAACAAGGATACAGGGAATTCAATTTCGAGTATTAGCAGTTCTTGTGAGGATAAGAATAAAGGGAATGATAATGTGGAGCAAATTCATCAACTGTCAACTGAGAAAAAGAAAAATAAGGGGAAGGAAAGTTTTGAGTCTCTCAGTTCCCCACCACTGAAGAGTAGGGATAGAGGAAACATAATTGTGAACATTGGCAGTTCTTGTGAGAAAACAATGGGTAAAGAGATATCTGATGCTTCCTTGAAAAGTCCGCCTCCACAGAAGACAAGGGGGAAAAGAAAAGCTGATACATTTGTTTTTAGTTGCCCTCCTTTGCCAAAGACAAGGAATTCTAGGTCTGTCATGCTCTCTCTACATCCTATTTATTTTCTTATTAGAACTTAAACGAAACTACACCATGCCTGAAATTATGTGTGGTTTGTGTTTTTGTTACAACACTCTCTTTGATAGAATTTGTACATAAATTATAGTTTTTAAGTATTAATTTTTCACCCAATTAGACTTTTTACATGTAATTTCAATAGCTTGATCGATGTTTTATATTATACAGCTTAAGCATGTGTTCTTAGTTGCAAATAGTTTTTCTCTTTCTTCCAACCCAAAACACAAGGCTTTTATGCATCTTCCAAAGTTGTGGAAGAAAGATGCTGGCAGTCTGACATTTGCTTTGAGATTAATTGTTTCTAGGCCTTTAAACAATTAAACCAATGGACTTGACAATCAATGAGTGGGAATTGGTCACTCAAAGAAGAACATTTAAAAAAATAAAAATTCTGAACTTTCCATCATTCCAATACTGATGCCCTCTATGATAACTTTCGTGAATAGGAACAAATGCAATGAAGTTGGTGATGTTGAGTTGCCAGGATCAAAGACTGTTCCAAATGCAAAGCAGACCAAGGTTTGCAAATAATCCTCCCTTTTGGTGAACATGATAAAGTTGATTCCTGTTTGTTTTTATATATTAGTAATTGGTGGTTTACTGTGCTTTTTTTAATAGGTAATTGTTGGTTAATGGTGCTCTGGAATTTTAGCATTTTTTTTTTACCATATTTGCTCTGAATAATTATTAATCTTTTTGGAGTAATGTTGCCTAAAATTAACTACACACCTCTTGTACATTTACTAAGATTCTAAATGGTCTTTGTTCATGTCCAGCAGAGATTATTGAGTTGGTATGTTTTGGCTATATATTGTAGGAAATCTTGTTTTGTTTTTACTTGCATTTTAATCCAAGATGTTTACTGTTAGAGAATGTATCAACCCATCTAAAAAGGCTAAACTGTAAATTACTTGCATCTGTGTGCATTCCTTTTGGAGTGGCCTAACAGATGAAGCATAAAATAAAAATGAAAGCGAAGTGTATGCCGCGTGCCATATGTTATATGAAGCCATGAGCTAACAACCAAACTTGTTATGTTATATGAAGCAGTGTGCTAACAACAGAACTTATTTGCAGAAGAGGAGGCGTTCAGAGGACAAGTATAGGATGCCAAAAGAATTTGTAGAGGAGCAGAAGGCTTATTTTAAAGAGATTGATGATTTCGAACTGCTAGAGGAGGAAGCATCAGACTGATGGTTTGGATTAGAACAGAAGGGTATAATGGTAGGCAAGACGCAGGTGCAATCTAACCCGTTAACATGTCCTGTATAGTTATGACCGGGTATTTTCTAAACCAGGCTGATGCTTTCAATACTCTAGAAAATTATCAAAGTTGATGGTAACACTTGTATAAAGTTGCCGTGTAATAGTGCTAGGCCTCAAAGGCATAAGTCCCACTTGAGTGCTTTTTCTGCAGAAGAAAAGTAGCCTTAAACTTCCTTGTCTAAGTTGGTTGGTAAATAATAATAAAGCATTTGTGTAAAAATTCACAATTCGAAGATTGGGAAAATTTGTTTTCTTCGTTTGGCAGCAAGTGAAGGGTGAAAAGCCTGAAAGCTCAATAGTCAATACATCATGGTCTGCCTTTATCCAAAGCATTAGGAAAATTTCTATCTTCTTTAATCTCTGTTTTCTTTGTGATTTAACAGGTATATTGGATCACTGGATGTGGAAATTTTTACTGGATGGCTGTAAATATTATATTATTATATGATAAATATTTGGTTAAAAACTTTGGAATGTTGAAATGCAGTATTAATGGATGAGTTAATACACAATATAGTTCTCGACTATAATGATTTTACTCGATTTAGTCCTAAGTGACTTTTTGTGCTTAATTTAGTTCTCAACTTTGATGATTTTACTCAAGTACTAGACGGTGTCGTTTGGTGAAGATAGAAGGACGTAATTGGGGCTTCCGGAGGGTTTCGATTTGGAGTTGTTCGAATCTGTTGATGCATATGTGAAAATGCAGGGTATGGACACCGACGGGGTGGATACGTACCCAAACCAGGGCACTGATTCGGAAGCTCAGGCCGACGACTCATTAATCTTTCTAGAAAGAAATATGCATTTTTTTTTTTTGTTTTTGTTTACTCCATTTTCTATTCACCACTACCAATACTACATTTTGATATACAATAATTGATTTTCATTTTTATTGTTCAGTTTCCGATGCTACCAATACTACATTTTGATATACAAATGATTTTCATGTTTATTGTTCAATTTTTAACGTGGTCCAGAGTAACAAGGTTAATAACGGGAAGAAGAAGGCAATCTCGCTATTAAAAAAAAAAAATTATCATGTTAACCCTTTTTATAACAGTCCACAGACGGAATTACTAACAAATGATTAAATTGTGTAAAACCATTAAAGTCAAGGACTAAATTAAGCACAAAAAGTCACTTATGACTAAATTGAGTAAAACTACTGTAGTCGAGGACTATATTAGGTATTAACTCATTAATGGATATAAGTTTTGGTCTTGTGGAGTTGACAGACTACACGGCAAGGCGATAGGACTTTGGATAACTAAAATTTACTCACGTGAATTGTTTATGTCACTGATTACTTAAGAAAAATAGATGAGATTCATTCAAAACAAGGTAGGCAGGCAGTGTCAAATTTGGAACGCTTGTCAAACCCAGAATAATCTTATTATGAAAGCATCATACTTTTACTTCAATTATTACTATATTAATATTAATATTAAAGTTTTGTTCTTCGTAAGAGTGGCCAAGGATTTTATTATTTAGGAATCTACTAATTATTTTTCATGAAAAAAAAAAGTTTATATTTAAGAATCTAAATTTGAGTCTTGGAGACTAGTGGAAAAATAAATCATGAAATATATTTTAATTGGATGATATGTTTTCAAATGTTTATATATTAGTGACCACAACAAAATTATATTTGAACTATGTATCTTGTAATTGCGTAAATTTATTTAACATGTGGCTATTAGTAAAACAAAAGTTATGAATTTATTTAGATCGGTTAACCAGTTGGGTTGTGCTCAAAGTTATATATCTAAATTCATGAATCTTATTGAGGGATGCTTACCCAGGAGTTGTACTTGGGGACTATATATTCAAATTCATGTATCTTAATGAGGGATGTTTGCCCGATTAAGTTTACAAGCAGATAAAAACAAATCAAACAAGATTTTCCAAAGAGATAATAATGGCATGAAATGACCATTGCATTGAAATTTCTACGTTGCTCACCAACCTCTAGAAAATTTTGTCGCCCCAATTTTTGATCTGAAGTGAATTTGAAGACCATGTCAATAGTTGGAACTACTGAATTACCCGTTATATATTTCTTTATTCTCTTTTGGTCAATGCTTTCCTTCTTCACCAATACGTACTGTTTGGTATTCTGCTGTGACTTAGGATAACAAGTTTTTGACATTTTAAACATGGGTAGCACTTGTGTGAGACTGTCTCACGGTCGGTCTCAATCCGTGAACAGGGCAGATTTTTGACATTATTAATCAAAGATTCGACGAATCTCACGGATTGATACTCGTAAGGCAGTCTCACAGTTTTGCTTTTAAACATATATGATTAAACTAACAATGATTGAGAACAGAATGAGTCAATTTAGAAAGCTCTCTTAACGCTTTTATAAAAATATAAACTATAAGTTTAATATAAAATTAGTTGTAATTATTGGTACATCAAAACTCACAAATGATATTTCAATATAATCTACTTGGTTGACGAGAGAGATCTATAGGTTGCAAACACTATATAATGATTTGCACTGAATAAATTTCACTCTTGTGTAATAATATGCAAACCACATAAGAGAGATAAACCACATTAGGAGAAACCGTTTCTTATATCTTCCTAGTTATAATGGAGTACCATCCAACTGTACTGTCCTCATTGAATGCACCATTTGATGTTCTAACTACATAGTGTAATCAATTATTTCCTTTTAATTTGTTGAGTTTTCAACTTCAATCACGCATCTGATCTGAAAGCTCGGACATTTTCTAATATTATTAGGACTTCGGAATTCTAGAAAAAAAAATATAAATTATGTGTGAATTTAGCTATGAAATCTCCACAAGAGAATATACAACCTTGCTATTTTGTGAATATTATTGAAAATGTTTAGTTAAGATTTTTGTAATCGTTCCATTCTTATGTAATAATATGAATAAAAATCAACCAGCAAGATAGCTTTTCAGCTATATACTTGAGTAATGGGACATTCCTCTTAAGTACTAATTCTCTAAATGCAAGTAAAATGTGTAATTAGCAATTAAACATTAGTTAAGATTGTCGTTGACAATACAAGTAATGTACGGAGTAATATATTAATTACTTTGTCCGCAGAAAACGCTGCCGTGAATGCTGACTTTATCATATAAAAAGCATTATGTTTAGGTGATGAACCTTTTGACTATTGCTTCCACCAGGCCACATATCCTTCAATTCTTTTGTTAAATGGAATTCGCTTTGGCCGGTAAATGGCTGTTGGCTGATTGGGTTGGCTGTTTGGGTTAGAAGGTATGATTTGTTGATAATATTAGCTGATTCTAGAAAGTTGTTTGATAAATTAGCTGTTAGCTGATAGCTTTTTGGTATAATTTCTTTCCTCAAAAAGCTAATTGAAAAGACTGCTTTGAGTAGCCTTTTGAATTTTAACATTTTGAAGTTACAAAAAGCTTATTAACCAAACAACTAATAGTGGTCAAATAAGTCAAAATTGGCTGATAGGCAGGGCCTTTGTATTTTCTTCTCCCAATTTTCTAATTTAGGTTGTATGTTAATGCTTATTATTAATTAGATTTCATGAAGTAATCAAAGAAATATTAAGAAACAATATATACATACTTAGCCTTAAACTTAATATTTGTATTAAGTCGCTAATGATTTGTGATTCATAATGAAAAGAGACTGATACCCATTACATAAGATCTCAACCATGTACAACTTTACTTTCTTAATAGGAGCAACATGTGTCGAAAGAGGTTGGTTTTCTATATCAAAATGTAGTACGGGGTAACATTTTGGGATTGATGAAGAATTTATTAGGGGGTCAAGTTTTTTCCCAAATTGATGCTAGATCCGGTAGCCGGCCTTTAGGAAATTTTTTGAAGGTGATAATAAGTAATTCTAGTGTTTTGTTTATTCCGATGTTAGGTCTTTCATAACCAACGTCGGATAAATAACAACATAGAAATAGTGGACGAAAAAAAATAAGAATGTCCTTTTTTGAAAAATAAATTTAAAATTATCATTATTCATAAAATTAATAAGCTTCAAAATCACGGGATCGGAGAGTAGTTAAAAAGAATATTGGAACCTTCTAATGTGAATGTAAATTCAAGGAATATATTCTGCTGTAACTATGAAAGCTGGCAAGAATGTTCAAAATCAGATAAGATTGTTGAAGTAATTAACTTAGCTTATAGGATTTAGGGTGTAACCCCAAAGTCAGAAAAATGGTACAAGTAAAATGACATGTTAACTACATAAAGCCATAAAGCTTGCAAGACTTTGAAATTTTAGCTTTTGCACAATAATTAGGTGTAGTAGTACTGTATTTGAAAGATTAATTATTTCTTTAATTTAATTATTCCTTGCAGTTCCCACGGTTTTCATGCAGATAATATATGAATGGAAATCTAAGTTGAGTTGATCATGTAGTTGACTCGATAATTATAAGAATTCAAATTTAATTTCGAGTTAGAGTTGCCTATTGGCTTTCTAAGATTTAAGCCAGTAAGCTATAAATAGTGGTCTTTGCTGATTAGGATTACAATGTGAACTTCACAAAAAATGCACTTCTGAGTAGTGCTATGGTTGAGTGTTTTCCGGTAAATCAAAGATAATTTATTAATTAATTAAAAATGTTCCTTAAGAAACCAGCAACGTTTTTTGTTGTTTTGTAATTTATTAATGTAGACAAAACACTATTTGATCACTAGCACTTGAGTAACTAAGTTGACATTGTAATTTCTTATTTAATTAAAATGTTTCAAGATTTTAACTCAAATTTCGAAAAGAAAAAAAAATTATTTTCCTTTTTGAATTCATCACCTATTGTTATTTTGTTAATCATGGTAATAAAATTATTTATATTCATGAATTTATTATTAATTTGGCATGCCTCTAACTTGAAGATATACATATAGGGTCTTCTTGTATGGTTTCCCCCCTCCATTTTGCTTAGAAAAATAAAGAGTTCTATTACTCCGTAATAATCAAATACATATATACAAACTACAAAGCAACAACAATTGAATAACTCAGTCATAAATATATCAAAAATGGACTCGGTACGATTAATTCGGAGGAAATCAGACCCAACCAGCTGCGAGACTCCGAAACCGAGCCCGACGCTCTCCACATGGGCTGAGCCCAGCGCTCAGTCGGGTGCTTGGTCTTTGGCCAGTGCGGCGCGGGGCTCAGTCCGTTATAGTTGTAACCTCCCGCCCCTTTCTCGCAGGACGGTTAGGAGTTGATTAGTACAAGTCTTTGTTTAGTTGTCTCGTTAAGACATCATTTCTTTCTCTTGTATTAATAGCTTTACACAACTCATTAATACAAACTTTGTCTCCGTGAATAACAATTTATTATCTTTTCCATTCCATTACCTTTGTCTTTTACTCTTATTATTTATCATTTGATTATTGAATTATTTGAGTCGGATCACCCCGATCAATATAATCCATTACTCATAAGTGAATATTCATATTAAAATGTAAATTCAGTAAAGGGATCTTAATAAATATTAAATGTTGTGTAAACTAAGGAGTGTAGTTTCAGTATGAGTAAGAAAGTAGTTATGAACAAATACTACATTGTAACAAAGTTAATACTAAAAAATAGTAGTTTCGTTGTAAACTTGGACCATAAGAATTTTTTATTTTTTTAAAAAAATTTAAAATATTACGGAGTATTATTTTGCAAAAAAAAAAAAGAAAAGCATTCAACTCGTTCAAATCATTAGTCAATCATCTGGCTACATTTGTATTTTTCTTTTCTCACCATAATAATGTAGGAAAACCCCCATCTAGCTAGTAGTCACTTTCTCCTTTAATGACACTCAAATCTATACCAAATCCATTGATAGAAATATTACTGTGTACACTTCTATTACCATAGATGAACAAGTTGATTGTAACAATATAATATTTCTAAACAAATTAACAATCTTGAAAAGGGAACCCTTATAAAGAATAGGGAAAAAGTTGGTTTGGTAATTAAACAGCTCTAAATTTGACTTTCTATAAGAAATGCATATTGGTCTTTTATATTTGATCGAGTTGGTAAACTATTCATAGGGGGTGATTGAGTAGGTAGCTTAGCATGATTCTCGTTATACAAAGTTATAAGTTAGATTCTTGTTAACAATTAATTAACCTCTCGGTTGAGCCTATCACACTGCATTTTTTTAGTGTAATTTGCATGTATTATACATGAGTTGATTGCGAGTTTCTCCTAGTAGTGCAGGATTTTACTCCATGCACACCATCAAGCTAGTAGTGATTGACTGGTTGTGAGTTTCTCTCCTTGTACATAATCTATGTTAGTTACCTCTATGTTCCTTTGTTGTGGTTACAAAACAGGTTTTATCCCGAAGGTGATGGCCAAACACAAGACGTGACAAATGTTAGATGAAAATTTCCCATCCATCATATCAATAAGACAATCATAGTGTAATGGCAATCAGTTTGGCAACCACTGTTCAGAGTCTCGATTTGGCATAATAATCAAACAAATTAAACCATACTACGCGTCTATCCTCAACTTCACAACATAAACCGTCCACCAACACACAACAATTGTCGTCGTAATTTAATGTTGCTTAGACCGTTTCTTTTCAACGTAGAAAATAAACCAAATCATCAATTCAACCCCATGCAATAATAATATATCCACAGGCCAGGTCGTCTCTGGGTTAGGTAACCTGCCTACTGCCTAGTACCTAGCCAAGCAAATCCCCAGAGACCCCTCCCACTTCTCCTCCTATATATACCCGTGTCCAACACACTTATCTTCACCCCACTCCTACCATACAACATCGTATAGTAGCTTATAAGGTTGTCAAAGAAAGTAAGGTTCAATGGCGGTTTCTGTTAAGGCTATGAGTGGTGTTTTGTTGTGTGTTTTGGTGCTTGTTGGGGGGTGTTCTGCTCAGCTTTCGCCTGGGTTTTACACGAAATCATGCCCAAAGCTTTTCCAGACAGTCAACTCTGTTGTGCGGTCTGCAATCCAGAAAGAGGCTCGCATGGGCGCCTCTCTCCTTCGCCTCTTCTTCCATGATTGCTTTGTCAATGTAATTTCTTCTTTTTCTACTAGTTCAAACTAAGAAAGCCAATAAATAAACTGTTCATAGTGATGAGACACTACAATTTGACTAACTTGGTCAGGATTATTCTTATTATAAAAACAAAAAAAATTACTACTTATATATATATATGGATGTTGCAGGGGTGTGATGGATCAATTCTCTTGGACGATACATCCTCTTTCACTGGGGAGAAAAGGGCGGCTCCCAACTTCCAGTCTGCTCGTGGGTTTGAGGTCATTGACCAAATCAAGTCTGCTGTCGAGAAAGTTTGTCCCGGAGTTGTGTCATGCGCCGACATTTTAGCAATTGCTTCTCGTGACTCTACTGTTACAGTAAGTTTATAACAATAAATTAGTTGTAGTCTATATGTATAGACTAGCTAGTACCATACATGAATGTTTAATACAATTTATTTTAGAAGGCCGGGGTAATCGAGTCTAATTATGTTCGTAATCATATATGCAGCTTGGAGGGCCTAGTTGGAATGTGAAACTTGGGAGAAGAGATGCTAGGACTGCAAGCCAAGCTGCAGCCAACAACAGCATTCCTCCTCCCACTTCTAACCTCAATCGTCTCATTTCCAGCTTCAGTGCTGTCGGCCTCTCGACCAACGACATGGTTGTTTTGTCAGGTCCGGATAATACCTAACTCACCTAACACAAATACATAAAACGCAACATAATTACTATATTCAGTCAAACGATCAATCATAAATCATACTTTTACTTTAAAGTCAAATTCTTCGACCCCCGAATTAATAAAGAATCTACTAATACAACTTCATTTTCAGGCTCACACACAATTGGACAGGCCCGGTGCACAAACTTCAGGGCAAGAATATACAACGAGTCAAACATAGACTCATCCTTTGCCCAATCCAGGAAGGGCAACTGTCCTAGAGCAAGTGGGTCCGGGGACAACAACTTGGCCCCACTCGACCTCCAAACCCCAATAAAGTTTGACAACAACTACTACGTCAACCTCGTCAACAAAAAGGGTCTTCTCCACTCCGACCAGCAGCTCTTCAATGGCGTCTCAACAGACTCAACTGTGAGAGGATACAGCACAAACCCAGCAAAATTCAAATCAGATTTCGCAGCCGCCATGATCAAGATGGGTGATATCAAACCCCTCACTGGGAACAATGGAGAGATCAGGAAGAACTGCAGGAGAAGGAACTAATTAAATAATTAATATATACATACCAAAATCGGATCAATCCGGCCTATTATAATTACTATAATTGTCTGTAATGGAGATTTCTGCAGCTTTAGTTTGATTTTCTTGTGTTATGTTAAGACCTTTTGAGGTGCATTATTGGAAGTGTTGACACAGCAAGGTCAGAGGATAATTTTTCTTGAATTAAAGTGTTAAGTGTGTGATAGTTAATGGTGTGTAGGTTTTCTCTATATAAAAATCCTTAATAAAAGTCCCCATATTTCTTCAATTTTAGTGTGAGTATTGTTTATACTGAGTACAACTATGTATGTTATTTAAATTGTATTGAGTATTATTAGTATTTGTGACTATCGTGTATCGTACAATATCATATATTAATAAATAAGTACGAAATATTTACTAATTTACTTAACAATCTTGATTCAGATAAAGGAATGTCAATGTCAAGTTGACCGATATTCAATATATGTTAAATTATGTAATGAATAAGAGCATGTAGAAACATTGAGTACTGACAGAGGATGAGAGGACCAAGTTATTTGACCAATCATAGCATATTCAAAACCACATTGTTTTTACTTTTTACTGTTTTAGGTAGCACAGTTAACAACATTCACACTTTTATATCGTATAGTATAATTATGATGCACATGCATTGTAATATTTATGTATGTTAATTTATTTTTTATGAACATATAGAAAGAATATTATAAACTTACTCTATAGTGAATTGAAATAGATATGTACTTAAATTATAGTGTTTATATACCTTAAGATTTAAATTTATGAACATATAAAACAAATATTATGAATATAGTATACCATGAATATTATTATTAAACATAATATATGACTTAATATAAAACGAAGACATTATGAATTAAGGTCCACGATATACTTTCAGCACATTAGATATCACCACATCCAGTCATTATTTCATAGACCATGGTCCACATATTTGCATGACCATAAATAAAAATTACATTTTTAATGTACTAAAAGTACATTATTTGTATACATAAAATACATTATTTGAAAGTTCATAATTTTTTATATATTATCAAATAATGTACTTTTAGTATATTCAAAATGTAAATCGAATTCTTGGTCCCCGCAATAATTTGTCCACTAAATCAAAAAATGTCCAAATTGTAGAAATATCACCCCTTTCAGGCCCAATAATGTGTGAAATGGGCTCAGCACTTAGAGGCCCATGATCCAGCCCAATTTGAGCTGTGTCATGATATTAATCATTATTCTATTGATCATGAGCCCAATTTGTTAAATTGAATTAGCTTTGTAATTTTTAAAATTTTTTTTTTCAGAAATTAGCTTTGTATTTTCTTCTCCCAATTTTCTATTTTAGGTTGCATTTTAATGTTTATAATTCATTAGGATTCATGAAATAATCAAGGAAAGTATAAAGAAATAATGTATACTTAGCCTTAAAGTTATTTAAGCTGCTAATGATTTATGATTCATAAAAGTCGATATCCTTTAAATAAGATCCTAACAATATATACAACTTTACTTTCATAATAAGAGAAACATGTGTTAAAAGAGTCTTTTTTTTTTTTTTTTTTTTTTTGTATCAATTTCGATGGACACAAATAGTAGCAATATTTTTGGATTGATAAAGGATTGAAAAGAATATTGGGAAGCTTCTAATGTTTAATGTAAATGCAAACTAAGGAATATATATATTCTGCTGCAACTCTGAAAGCTGGCAAGAATGTTCAAAGCAGATATGATTGTTGAAGTAATTATCTTAGCTTAGCTTAAAGCATAATATATAGGATATAGGGTATAGCCCTAAATTAAAGTCGGAAAATGGTACAAGTAAAATGACATGTTAACTACATAAAGCCATAAAGCTTGCATGACATTGAAATTTTAGCTTTAATTTAAAACAATTACTAGGTATAGTTCTATATTTGAAAAATTCTCTTTAATTTAATTATTTCTTGCAGTTACGTTCCCACGGTTTTCGTGCGGATTATATAATCATTGGAGCAAACCAATCAAGAGTTAATTTCATTGGACAAAATTATCAATTATTATATTTTTTTAGACAAAATTACCCTTACATTGTTATAACTCCGTTACTATTTAATTCTAACATTATAGCTCCATCATTATTATCATATACTTTTATATATATATATATATATATATATATATATATATATATATATATATATATATATATATATATATATATATATATATATATATATATCTTTTTCTTATTATTTAATTATTATTTTATTAAGATCATTATATGATTAATTTTTTAAAAGAATTATATGATTAATTTAATTATTTATATATTTTAATTAAATTTCTATAAATGGTAATCATATGTGTGTTTATAATACATACATATATTATTTGTGTACATATAACTTGAATATATTTTTAATTATTTATATTTATTAATGTTTTAATATTGTGCATAATTTTTGCTCACCGTACTTACAAAATGCAAGCACAATAATAACTATTGAATAGTTTAGGAACGAATATTAGAAGATAAATTAAATAAAGAGATCTTAATAAATATTAAAGGCAAAAACTTGTGTCAAACTATATCATTAATCTTTATTCGTGAGACGCTTGAGTCAAGATGAAATATAATACTTATACTAACAAATGCAATACTAAATCATAAATAAAGTATTACATTTCATGATCCGTGACACCGTCTTACACAAGTGTGACCCTTGTTAACAATCTCAATTTGGCTTAATAATCAAACAAACCATATGCTTCTGTCCTCAACTTGATACGATGCTCGGCCACAAGAGATTGTGGAGTCTGGAGTGGTACTTTAATTGGAGCCAAACTTTCACTCTTGAGCTAGCTTTAATCAAACAAACCATATGCGTTTGTCCTCAAATTGATACATGCTCAGCCATTAGAGATTGTGGAGTCTGGAGTAGTACTTAAATTGAGGCTAAACTTTCACTCTTGAGCTAGCTTTTGTCTTAGAGTTAGGATCTTAGATTGAATATTGTATCGCTCTTGTTGAGAAGCTGGAGTGTGGTGGGAATTGAAACGGCTACTTGGAGGAGGACTACTCGGAGCTTGATAAGATTCAAAAGAAATTAATAAAGTGAAAGCTATCCAGAGTGAAGCCGTCCACTCATCCAGTCCCGATCTAATATATGGAGCAACCTAGGAAAGGACTACTTGTGCTTGATAAGAGTTCGGAGTAGACCTGGCAATTATTGACACGACCCGTTAACACGACACGAAACCGGACACGAAAATAACGGGTTAGTGTTTAGCCTTAACATGTCCCGGGTTGACCCGTTAAGAACCCGTTATGTTTTCGTTTCTTAACAGGTCAACCCGTTAAACCTATTAAGAACCCGTTTAACCCGTTAATATTATCGTGTTAACCCGTTTACACGAACCCGTTTACACAGAGACACGTTTAGAACCTGCTAAGAACCATTATCATTTGGTAAGAACCATTGTCTTTACAAAATATATCATGAACATGATTAAGAATAAATTTACTACATTAGGCCAAGATCATACACCAATTATTGATGTTCGACAATATGAAATTTGAATGTTTATTGTGTTCAATTTTATTCTAAAAACTAGTATGAACTTCTTTAATTATGATTTTTGAATGTTATTTTATAATTTTATGAATGTTATAAATTGAATATTTTTTTAGTTTGTTTGATGGATTGGATTGTATGTTTTATTTCATTTTTATATAATTTAACTTTAAATTTTAGTTTTTAATATATCAATAGATTTAGCGGGTTTAAACGGGTTTCGTGTCATATCGTGTCGACACGATCCGAAACCCGTTAACAAAACGTGTCTATCGTGTCAACCCGTTTAACCCGTTAACAAATCGTGTTCGTGTACGTGTTACAATTTTGAACCCGTTAACCTTAACGTGTCGTGTTCGTGTTTAGCCTTATCGTGTCGACCCGTTAACGAACCCTTATACACGAATTGCCAGGTCTAATTCGGGGTGTGAGCTCTCATACATCAGCACCATAAGAGAATGTCGTCGTAATCTAATGTTGTATACACCGCTTCTTTTCAACGTAGTCCATGCAGGTCGTGAATGCGTTAGGTAGTCTGCTTAGCCAAGCAAATTAATCCCCAGAGACAAACTTTAATCCCTTCCCCCCACCCCACCCCCTCCCACTTCTCCTCCTATATATGCCCGTGTCCGACACACTTATCTTCAGCCCACTTCTACCATACAACGTCGTAGCTTATAAGGTTGTCAGAGAAGGTTCAATGGCGGCTTCTGTTAAGGCTATGACTGCTGTTTTGTTGTGTGTTTTGGTGCTTGTTTGGGGCTGTTCTGCGCAGCTTTCGCCTGGGTTTTACTCGAAATCATGCCCAAAGCTTTTCCAGACAGTAAATTCTGTTGTGCAGTCTGCAATCCAGAAAGAGGCTCGCATGGGCGCCTCTCTCCTTCGCCTCTTCTTCCATGACTGCTTTGTCAACGTAATTTCTTCTTTCTCTATTAGCTCAAACCAATAAGCTCAATAGACTGTATGTTCACGCTGTGAAACTTGTAATCTTATAGTATCAAATTAAAAGTACAATATCACTAACTTGGTCGGGTTGCTCTTATTATAAAAAGAATTGTACTTATATATGGATGTTGCAGGGGTGTGATGGATCAGTTCTCTTGGACGATACGTCTTCCTTCACTGGAGAGAAAAAGGCCGAACCCAACTTCCAGTCCGCTCGTGGATTTGAGGTCATTGACCAAATCAAGTCTGCTGTGGAGAAAGTTTGTCCTGGAGTTGTGTCGTGCGCTGACATTTTAGCCATTGCTTCTCGTGACTCTACTGTTACAGTAAGTTTATAACAATAAATTAGTTGTAGTCTAGATGTATAGACTAGCTAGTACATACAATTTATTTTAGAAGGGGTAGTCGATCCTAATTATGTTGGTGATTATATATGCAGCTTGGAGGGCCTAGTTGGAATGTGAAACTTGGGAGAAGAGATGCTAGGACTGCAAACCAAGCTGCAGCCAACAACAGCATTCCTCGTCCAACTTCTAGCCTCAATCGCCTCATTTCAAGCTTCAGTGTTGTCGGCCTCTCGACCAACGACATGGTTGTTTTAGCAGGTCGGGATAATACTTAGCTCACAAAACACAAATACATAAAAAGTGACATAATTACTATGTTCGACATCATATTTTTACTTTAAAATCAACTTTTTTGAGTCCGGAATTAATAAAGAATCTACTAATACATACCTGTTTTCAGGTTCACACACAATTGGACAGGCCCGGTGCACGAGCTTCAGGGCAAGAATATACAACGAGTCAAACATAGACTCATCCTTTGCCCAATCCAGGAAGGGAAACTGCCCCAGAGCAAGTGGGTCCGGGGACAACAACTTGGCCCCACTCGACCTCCAAACCCCAATAAAGTTTGACAACAACTACTACGTCAACCTCGTCAACAAAAAGGGTCTTCTCCATTCTGACCAGCAGCTCTTCAATGGCGTTTCAACAGATTCAACTGTGAGAGGATACAGCACAAACCCAGCAAAATTCAAATCAGATTTCGCAGCCGCCATGATCAAGATGGGTGATATCAAGCCCCTCACTGGGAACAATGGAGAGATCAGGAAGAACTGCAGGAGAAGGAACTAATAGTAACATCATATCAATACCAATTCAACACCGGATCAATCCTATTATTATTACTGTAATTGTCTCTAATGGTATGGAGATTAGATTTCTGCAGCTTTAATTTGATGTTCTTGTGTTATGTTAAGAACTTTTGAGGTGCATTGGAAGTGATGACAGCAAGGTCAGAGGAATATTTTTCTTGAACAAGATTGTTAAGTGTGTGATAATTAATTGAGTTGTGTGTGTCAAAGGTTTTCTGTATTGGAAAATCATTAATAAAAGTCCCCATATTTCTTCAAGTTTTGTGCCCCTTTTTTTTTTTTTAAAGGTAATGCAGATATTTTTTGTTCCGAGTATAATTACATATACCATAGCACATTCAAAACTACATTGTTTTTAGTGGATAGGCATCCATGCCAGGGTAAAAATTTAGGGGGAAATAAGCTTGCTGGGTTATCCCCTTCCCCATGATATAAAAAAATAAAAAAATAAAAAGATATTATGTATTTAGATTTTATAGTTTATGTACATTAAGATTTAAGTTTATAAACGTATAGAACAAGCATTATGAATATAATATAAAATAAATGTCATTGAATATAATGTATGTATTAGTTGACGGTTAACGACTTAATATAAAACAAAATCATTTTTTAATTTTAACTAAGGTAAACGAAATAATTTTTGCACAATGGCACCACATCATAAAATGTCAAATTGAAGAAATGCCACCCCATGTATCGTTGTATGCCCAATAATGTGTGAAATGGGCTCAGTTCTTAAAAGACCCATAAACCAGGCCTAATTCTTATATGAGCCCAATTTGATCAGTGTCAATGAGATCATCAACATACCTAGAGTTAATATCCGATTTGATCTCTTGACTACTAAAATTTCATTATTTTGAACTCTAATTTCAAATTTGCTCAATTTCATCCCAACTATATAATTTTTACCTAAAATAATCATTTGTTCAAATCAAAATAGTCTTGATTAGGACCATTTTGGTTAACAATTACATAGTTGAAGATAAAATTGAACAAGTTTATAGTTGAGAATCAAAGTGGTGAAATCGTTATAGTCAAGCGATCAAATCAAGTATTAACTCACATACATACATGCATGTCTTTGTCAGAGAGAAAATCCCTCCTAGACAATAGTCATTTAATAATCATTTCTACTTCCCAAAGATCCCTATCAAATTACATTTAATCAACACCATAAATCAATATTTTAAAAACGAATTGATGAGGTAAATAATAATAACAATAATAACAACAACAATAATGTATGGAGTTTGAACCTATACACATGTATATGTAATAACTAATAATATGTCTTTGATCGAAAAAGTTGTTCTTGAATGGAACATAACCATTTTCAAATAAATTAGTCTTATTCCATAAAATATGGATGATAATACAGTATAAAAATAAGTAAATATAGATTATTAGCCTCGGGGACTTAGCATATATTGTTGGTTACTTTATTCGTCTTTTGGTTTAAAGGTCATGACAGAAGGCAGCAGTGTGAATGTTCAAATCCCATTAAAAACATGCATGAAAAAAAAATTAAGGATGATAGAAGGTCTAGATCAGATTAGATTCCTTGTGCAAACATGGAGACTATGATCTGAGTCATCTGACACAACCTCTTGAAATGGGGTTCTGCGAGTTTAAAATTAATTCGACGAAGTTGTAATGATCTAAGTTTTAAAAATAAATAAATAGAGATTAAATAAATAAATAAATAGAGATTAGGGTCACCGAGCTCTACAGTCTACTACCTAAACTTCACGTGGGATACCAATTAGTATAATGAAGGCAAGCTGCTTAGATGGATGATATGAATGATATTAGTCTGCACGTTCTTATGTGATTATTACTTGTTCTCATCTAATATTATATATATATATATATATATATATATATATATATATATATATATATATATATATATATATATATATATATATATTGTGATATAAAATTGCAATATAATGGAATGTTACTAGGCAGTTGCATCTACTTGTTGTCTCATAAGAGTGGTCAAAGATGAGATTTTGGGGCAAGTAAAGGCATAAAGTAGGTTAGTCTTTGTATTAATTAAAGAAATTGTGAAATGAAAAACAAGAAGAAATGAATGGGAAGTTGTGTAACAATAAGTAAGATGCCACATTTTGAAGTAACCATACATGACTTTAGACCAAATTCCATCAATTCTTACACTATTAGTTTTTTTTTTTATCTTTCTTTTTGACACTTGAAAATGACATCATCAAATATGTATAAATAATATATATATAGGAAGTGGTGCAACCTACCTAGCTACCACTCTTAAGCGCTCTTATGTTCTCTTTAATAGGTGTGCACTTAGCTTGATAAATCGTACTAGGTAAATCTTGTTTAACAGATTTAATCGAGAAAGTATTGACAAAAATTGATAGACTTAATTAAAAAGATATTAACAAGGAATTGAAGTTTTGATATTTTATTACAATAATCATTTATGTTCTACTTACTCGGTCACACATTTCAAGTATATATAAGTTTTCGCATGCCTAGCTTAATGTAAGGTAGTTTAATGAATTAGTTAAACTCTACTTAACGCAACATGATTGATGAGTTATACTCAAATAGAATTAAAGTGATAGTGAAAGGAATGAAGTTCCCAATAAGCTATATATTATTAAAGGTTGCTTTGCTTCTTCATAGTAAAGTTGAACTCCACACGCCAAGGAAACCCTAGATATATACAAATACGAATTATTAACAAGCTGGCAAGTTTTTTACCAAAAAAAAAAAAAAAAAAAACAGCTGGCAAGACTATTGACTATCTAACAATATATATAATTCACCTCTACTCTACAAACTTAACTTTATCTTTTTTCGGGAACAAGCGAAACACACCCTACTATCTAAAAGTGTGTATTGAGTAAACTTTATACTCGTGTGAAATAGTTGTAAGCCATACAAAAGATATAAACTCGTAACTTAGATACGATAATCATGTTAATTTCACTCATTTAGCTGTATTTCGAAATTGAAAACTTGCTTTATACATACACAAATTTACCTAAAAATAATGAGCAACCTTATAATTTAATTATCTACTTCGACCATGAATACAAGTTTTGATCCAATTTAACAGACAATAAATAAATAAATATATATATATATATATATATATAGTATTAATTGAGTCCAAAAATATGTAGGCTTAAGGCAATACATATGTAGTTTTCGAGTAAGGAGTATTGCCATATTCGCTTCGATCAAATGATTACATTTTGAGCGTGTGATGAGGACTCCAAAAAAAAAAATAATAAAGAAGAAAGAAGGAGAAAGGGAAGAGATTAGATCCAGAAACATAATATTTTCATTATTGTCTGATGATATTTACAATACAAGATGTCTCATATATATAGTATTCTGAAAGCCTAACTAATATAACATTTCATAATTCTCACACTAATTCACAATGAATTCAGTACCAATTAAACACCCCATATTAATTCTTTCATTTTAGACGTATCAGACGTATCACATATTCATACCAATAAATTCAAGTTTTAATTATTTAAACATTAAAATATGCCATTTTAAACAACAACACACACACATATATAAAACGAAATATAACGTTTAATCTTCACGAACTTAAAATACTGAAACATTGTTTATGGTACCAACGATCAATCTATTAATTACCTGTAAATAAATTATAATATACATATATATATTCGGTCATAAATATATAAGTTAAATAAATCAGATCAGAATCAAAGGTCCATATATAATTAATTAATTAATTCAGCCAAAATACGATATATTCTCACTGGAAACGATGCCAAAATCGGCGGCAGAAGAAGACGGTGGCGGAGTGTACAATGAAGAGGAGGAGGGCGGCGGAGGCGGCGGCGCAGCAACAGAAACAACACCGGAAGTAAGAAGTGAAGATGCATGGTGATGAATGGTATTAATGTCATTATTGGTGGCTTCCCCAAACTTGTACCTCATAATCTCTGCCCTCACTGCATTAAGCTCAGCTTGTAAAGCTTGTACCTGCTGCTGTAATGCCGAAATTGCCCCCATGCACCCATAAACTGGATCTCTTAGCCTCACATTTGCTTCATATACTAAACTATTCGCCGTCTCTGCCCTTTGCCTCTCAGGAACCTCCTACAAATAATGCACAAATTAAATTCATATATATATATATATATATATATATATATATATATATATATATATATATATATATTGTTGTCCAAGTGAATCCACCCTCCTCATTAGTTTATGTAAACAAATCTGGTCATTGAAATCAATGGCTTAAATTTCACCAATTGTTTGCTGCTTGAGATCAATAATTTAGATTTGACAAACTGTTACAGTTACACAATTGCACAAAAAACAAAATCTAAGCCATTGATCACAAGTAATTGAGATTGGTCCACGGATTCATGGGAAATTGTAGACTCATTTCATCATGAGCATATATATATATATATATATATATATATATATTAGGGTTTTATATATGCATGTAGTGTATGGGTAATTGGTACCATTAGCATCTTGGAAACGTTGCTAGCTCCGAAAACTTTGTGGACGGAGGCAAATTTGTGGGGTTCGTGGGGGGAGAAATAGGGCGAAAAGGGGCATTCTTGAGTGCAGCGACGGCGCAGAAGCTTACAGGCGGCGCAAGGAGTGATGGTGTTTAGGGTTCCGCCGGGAGGCGGCGGCGGCTGCGGCCTTCTTCCCATCTGAGACAAGTCATCGTGCTCCCGCTTTATCTTCTTCCCTATCTCCTCATATCTCTCCCTATACACATCATTACAATCACAATAAATTAATTAATAAATAAATAATGAAGAAATAATTATACAAACAGCATATATACGCACGTATAACAACAAGCAATACTTCAAAGCGATGATCAAACGAATTATCAAAGTAATTAAAGAAAAAAACAAGTTAATTAGTTGTATAATCTCATCCCATATTTTATATATATGCACACTTATGATTTGGGGTGGGTAGGGGTGGGGGTTGGGGATGGGGGGATTCATTATATGTTGAAGATGATGGGTTACCTTTCTCTGGACATTCAGGCATATATATGCTGTATGTATATGTGGAGGGTGTATGAGGTTTTGAAGAGAGAGAAAGAGGGAAGGGGTTGAGGGGAGAAAGGCAGAAAATATAGGTATGTTGGGATGGGGGTGGTGGCATGGAAAGGAAGTGCTTAAAAGGCAAGGAATACAAGAAAAGGATGGTATGGTCCATTATTATATTGTTTAGTATAATTGAATCTGATGATAAATTAATTAAAAATATTACTGAAAGCAAATAAGGAACATCTACCTAGGTATATTGATATGAATTAAAATTAATATGGGTCGAACCTAGTATTATACCATCAAAATATGTGTATAATGTAAACATAAAGAAATAAAATTGTCCAGAAGCTATTGACTATAACTTTAGCGCAAGGTTACATATGTAATGATATTTACAGAAACAACAAATGCACATCTAAGAATATGTTGCCTTAAATAATGTATTAGTTTGTGTTCCTTAATTAATTCCAAGTTTATGTTGCTAAACCTATACCATGTATGTAATGTGAAATGTTTTGTTGGAATTTTTTTTTTTTTTGAAAACTGTTTTGTTGGAATTTATATTATAATGTGAGATATTTTAAAGCTATGTATGATTTACCCCCCCCCCCCC
>NC_044927.1:25816398-25896366 GCF_003576645.1 Ipomoea triloba
TATATATATATATATATATATATATATATATATATATATATATAATGTGAGACTATTTTATGCGAAATATATAATATTTTTTAATTAAAATATCATATTTTCTATAAACTTATTAAAAAACAAAAACAAAAACTTGTGTGGATTCGTGATACGGGTTGGGTCAATATAAAAATATAATATTTATACTGGAAAATGTAATATTAATCAGGAATAAGTATTTGTTATTTATAAGAAACTGAAAATGTAAATACTTTTGATGAAAATTGTAATACTTTTATATTTTGATTTAAAAATATTACATTTTTTTCAAAACTATTACACTTTCCCTTATTAAGTAATAAGCAGTTTTCATGATTAGTATTGCATTTTTTTTTGTTTGCAAAAAAAAGTATCGCATTTTTAGTATAAGCATTATATTTCCATCTTAATTTTATCCGTTTCACGAATCCGTGATTTGGTCTCACATGGAAGCCGCTTCTTATAAAAAAACAATTTTTTTTAATTAAACTTATTCATAAATGCACTTCTGTGATTAGGATTAAAATAATTTAGGGAACAACGCATTTCGCACAACTGACACAAGTAATTGTCATTCTTGTCAATTGTTATAATTAATCATTTTTGTAAATATTCACGATTTAGTATAAGATCTCCATTCCCTATTTTTTACTCAATTTATGTCATTCAATTCCGTTTTCTATATCTATCGCCCAACTACTCTTTTTCTCTCAATCAATCACACCTATTATATTATATCCAACAGTGTCGGGAAAAAAATACTCCGTATTTGGGTGGGTAGAGGGAGAACACAAGAAAATTAAGAATTAAGAAATTCGAGAGTGTATTTGATTCTCTTTCTTACAAGGTTTTAATCATTATGTATTAGCAATTCAGAAACTGAAATACAAGAAATTGAGAAATTATTCAAAATACAACGAGATAATTTAATAATGAGAGAAAAAGTTAGGATGATACATATAAATTTTCCTTGAACTTATACAGTTATACTGCATATACAAGCTTTGAAAATATGTAATAACGGTGATCTATATTAACTTTACCTTCAAATACAATTAATTAGTTTTTTATAAAACTAATGGGGCTCTGTTTGACAGAGTTTATTTAGGAGTTTATAACTTATTTTAAACTACTAGTAAGTTATAAGCTCTGTTTGGTAATGTTTTCAAAATAAGCTAGTAGCTTAAAATAAGAGCTTATTTTGAAACGCTACTTCAAGCAGTTTTTCAAAAATAAGTTAGTAGCTTCTTAACTTTTTTTTTTTCATCTTTGTCCTTATTATTTTAAATAAATGACATATTTTAATTTACCCCTCCCAATTAAAACTTTGTTGGCCTTTTTCTCTTTAATATGTTTAGTTGTAATTTCAATTTGACATTTGTGTTTGAACAATAATTTTTGTACGAACTAATTTTATGAATTATAAACATTTTGTTTTACTTTATATATTTTCAAATATATGTTCTTACTTTATATTTTATTAAAATATATTGATTTTATTATTTTATATTTTAATATGTAAACAAACCTATTTAAATTTTAAGAAAATATCCTTTTTAATCATTTTACATTTATCAACTTATCAAAAAGCTAATTTTACCAAACACTTTTAAGCATAACAGCTAGCTTAACAATTTTTCATATTTTCAGCTAGCTTTCAGCTACTTTTCAGTTTTCAACTACCTTTTCAGCTATGTTTGCCAAACATAGCCTAATTAACAGTTTATTGTTTCAAAATACTAAAATTAAAAAAAAAAACGATCATTTTTTAAGAAAATTATTTTGCATGTAATCAGCAATAAGCTAATTTACTAACTATCTTTATACAATCAACTAATATTACCAATTAGTAAAATTCACTAACCTAATAAATTAACAACTATTTACCAAACACCCACTTTTATCTTTTAAATATGAATCAAAACAAATAAAATTAATTTTTCTCAAGCAAGATATATACTTAGGCCATTCCCATTAGTCTCATTTTCACGGATTTATTAAAAAAAATAAAAAATTGTCCAGCTTAGAAGAGAGAGACAATGGCAAGTCCTCCTGCAATTGAATGGATTTTGCAGTAAAATGGGGTCGCATTACTGATATTGATTGTTTGTTACTGCGTGAAAGCCACATAATGCGCAAAACTTTGTTCTTTTTTTTTTTTAATAAATTAGTTTTTGTTTTGTTTTTTTTTTCTACTATTTTTCTTTCCTAATCACATTATTCAAAAAACACAATAAAAATTTCACTATTGAGGATGATGACCTTATGCAGGATGTTATATTGCCCATCAATGCCATTTCTAGTTTCATACTTTCATGTACGAGGATTCAATTCATTTGATTTTTTGTTTTTTATTATTTTATTTTTAAAATTTCCTTCTTATCTTACCATGCCGACATCACCCACATGTGAATCATCATTAATGTGGTTGACTTTTTGCAGGGGCTGCCGCCCTGTGGACTGTGGAGTGCAGAGAGATTCTGTGTTAGATTTTAAGATTTGGCTTAATAATTCCTTAATCACACAAATTAAACATGTGATCTTGCTTCTTTATCATTAGCACCACCAAATTAATTCTTCCACCACCTACCATTATATATCATTTATGGAATAATTAAACTACCTAGTTAATTATAGAGATGGCAACAAAAAAAATAGGCAACTTCATTTAAATTGGTTAAATAATTAAATTATTAATCATGATTATTAGTATAGTGTTGCTTACTTTTGTTATCCTACTAATAGAATCAAATCCTTTAGTAATTGCAAAACTCATTACCATTTTACTCCTCTACTTTTGAAGAACGGAATAAAAAATAAGAGAGAAAAAAATAAAAAGGTCATTGTTCATGCATTAAATATGAAACACACACACACATGCATGTGTTTATATATATATATATATATATATATTGATGAGTTCTGGTGCGAAGATAGCTTCCCGTGTGGTTGTGCGGTTAACACAAAATTACGCACTTTAAGAACACAAACCGCACACCTTAAACACTAAAATAGCGCACATTAAGTACATAAACCACGCATTTTAAGAACACAAATCACGTACCTAAGGTTTTAAAGTTATGCACCTTAAGTTTCAACAACCCACGCACCTTAAGCGCAAAAATCACGCACCTTAAGTTTTAACAACTACTCACATTAAGCACAAAATTCATGCACCTTAAGCGCAAAAATCACACACCTTAATCACAAAAATCACGCACGTTAACAAGGAAAACCACTCACCTTAAATTTGACCTAGACGCAAAAATTACCAAATTACCACCGCGTTTTTTTTTTTTTATTTTGTTAATCCTAGAATTGAAGTTGATTTAAGTAAGATCAATTGCTCATATTTAACCGTACAGAAACTTAATTATACACACACACACACACACACATATGCATTATATATTTTTATATATTTATTTATTTTTGTTTTATTTATTTAATTATTTTGATTCCAATTCCTATTTACTACAAAACAAAGTGACTCTTCCCACCTTCATTTTATTTTCTTTGCAAACAGTGACTCGTCCCACCTTCATTTTTTTTTCTTTGCAAACAGTGACTCTTCCCACTTAAACACATTACCATTCTCATTCCAATGTTTGAACCAAACACACCCTAACTTCATTTATTAGTGTACTACGAAGTACATGTTATTTTTTGCATGTTCATTTTTATTGTATTACCTAAATTTAAACTTATAATATACTAAACGTGAACATTGAATATACTAAAAATTACTTCATTTATCTAATTTTACATGTCATATTTAGTATTTATTGGTCAAACTAACTATTTATTCTTTTCTTATTTTCTTTAGTATTTTTAATTATTTTTAAACTTAATTTTTTTCTGTATAATAATATTTTTAATGTAGTTTCTAAATATATAAATTTTACATACTAATACTAAACTTAATATTGTAAAAATTTGAATTAAAAATAGCTCCAATGAAGTTTTCAATGTAAATCATAATTCATTATTTTTTTTTTTAGTTCTGTTGACTCTGTAACAATGTAATATCTGTTCACACATATGCACAGAGAATTAATGTCCCACACCAAAGTTTAAGCCTGAAATATCTCATTTTGAAAAGTCACAACTATACCGTTCAACAACAAGATCTTTCATAATTCATTATTTCATTGTATAATTAGCCATTTAGCCTACTAATATGAGTCGCCCTGACTCAGCCCGTTATAGTTCCGAGCCCATGTTGACTTAATCCAGCCCACTTAACATCCTTAAATTAAACTCAAATATTTACTTTATGTGGAAATAGTAACCAAACTAAAACGAAAGAAACGAGGTACGAAACTGGACCGCAACATCACTTTCCGGGGTCCCTAAAACCTACTGGACCTATAGCTTTCATTCTCAGGATCTATCCACGTTTCTTTCCAACAATAATTCAAAAATGGACAAAATTTTAAACCATATTTGATCTCTATTACAATATAGACCACTAATACAAATAATACATTAAAAATAAATTTGTTATATAATAAAAATAAACATACAATATACTCAAGATGGTGTATATATATATATATATATATATATATATATCTTATAATGTAACCCATGATTAACACTATATGGATTGAAAATTATCCCAAATTCAGCGTGGAGCCCATTTATAAATGCTAACTCATTCTACTTCAGCCATCTCATCAACACTGGGTAGGGAGCCACTGAGCTTGCTTCTTTTTTTTTTTTTGAATTTGTATGGGTTTTATAAACTACAAAATGAAGGGTATTCTCAAATCAAATCAAATAATGAAAAATATAATGAAACTTTGTGATGTGTGTAATGTATTATTGCTCCAATTTATTAATAGTTAAAAAAGAATTACAATAAAATAAACGAGTCAATCACCCAAATAACTTTCACACATAATTAAATTTAAATTTTCATACTTACTAAGTCAATTACCTTAATAACTAAACTAAGATACTGATCCATTCAATTTAGTAATATGTGCTCAAATATGTATGTAATTTAAAAGAACAAAATGCAATCACATTTACTACGGTTACACCGAGTACTACAAAAACAAGTATATTACAGTACCCAATATAACCTAGATAATATAAGATAATATACATGCAAAACTCCATTATATTATTCTCATAATAATAATATCTATATTTAATTAAGTCAAGTTGAAGAACCACCACGAGCGACCACCGACAGCAGTGCTCTCTTCATGTTCTTTACATAATAAAACCTTCCAAAGCCGCCCTTAGACCTCCGACTCCGGCCACCGAAACACAGCGGCGAAGGTGGAAAATCGCCGGCGGCTGCGGCCGTCTCCCGGTGACTATCATCCCCATACAACTTCTCAAGCTGGAACAGGAAATCCGACCTAGCCCCGTGCCTCCGACCACTGAAATCCCCGGCGGGGGAGGAAAAAGACCGGGATAATTTCCCAGGGAAATTGGAGAGAAAAAGCTTGATCTTCGAGGGCTGTTTTTGCCCGGATTTGAGGGCGGCGGAGCTATGGAGAGAAGGCGGAGGAGTGAGCGGAGGATTGAAGATGCAAGAATCGGCAAGGGCGTGTTTGGGCGTTCCCGGCTGAGATTCCCATTGGAATGGAATGGAACCGGAACATCCTGCGCGGTAGTAGAATCTCAACGAGGAATCTCCGCCGCCGCCGCCGCCTTTGGGTTTCTCCTTGGATAATAGCCTTGAGAAAAACTTGTCATCTGGCTTTATTATCAGAAATTCTTGATCGCCATGGCTACGAGAACTGAACATTTTTTTTGTGTTTTGGGTAATACTTTCTCTCTCAAGTCTCTCTCAACCCTCAAGTCAACTACAATACATAGTTCAAGATCTATGGAGGAGCAAGAAGTGAGAAGGGAACAGTATTTATTTACGGATTGATGACACACCATGCAAATATTTTATATAAATTATATTCTTATTGCATGCCCTGTTGGAATTGGTTACTGGCTAGCAGGACGCTATTCCTAACTTACTCATATATATATATATATATATATATATATATATATATATATATATATATATAGTCATCGCCATAAATAAATAAATAACTTGATAATTGCTCACACATAATATGATAATTACAAGTATGCTGAAATTTTAACTGCAGATACAAAATATATAACTACATATACAGAATTTGAAACTTATTTTTGAACTAGAGTCTACAATACAAAGTAGACTCTGGTCCATTATATCATTTTTCTGGCAATTGAGCACAAAATATTTGATATTGATAGACAAATTTAAAACTTTATAATTATTAAACCAGCTATATATAGGATCAATTTCAGTAGGTTGGGCCAAGTCATCATAAGTTGCAACGTTATTTGAATGTATAACGTACGTAGTAATTCCGAACATTTCAATGGTGATGTCTTTGTCATTCTAAGAATCTTTTAGGTATAAAGCCACTCTCGTTCTAGTACATATATGGGGGATAGGCATATTAGCATATATAGTACATATATGACGTTTTAAAAAGTTACACCTACTTAGTCTTTAGGACATGGTCCGAGTTTAAACTATGGACCATTGGACCGGCTACTATATATATATATATATATATATATATATATATATATATATATATATGACATTTTAAAAAGTTACACCTATTAGTCTTAGGACATGGTCCAAGTTTAAACTATGGACCGGCTTAGAGTGTGATTAAAGAATTGATAATAGGCAATTTAATTATATTGTGCAGTGTTAATCTATTTTGTAAATTAAATTTTCATACATTTTCATTTTTAGTACTCCCCCGTCTCATTTTACGTGTCTGGTTCGGTTAACGACGCTTGATTGATGTTATTTTTAATTAAATTGCTCATAATATTAAGTTTAATATTCATATACAAAATTTATATATTTAGAAACTACACTAAAAGTACTATTAAACACAAAAAAAAAATCAAATTTAAAAATAAGTAAAAAAATAATAAAGAAAATAAACAAAGAAGAAAGAGTTAGTTTGACGAATAGTAAGTATGACATATAAAATGGGACAAATGAAGTATATTAAGTTCATTTTAATGTACTTTTTGTATATTTTTTGGAGGTTTATTTTTAGGGTATTTCAAATCAAAACAAACATATAATGCAATACATTAAAATTAACTTTATAATATATTAAAAATCAGCATGTATGAAAGTCAATATTTATGCAAGAGGAAATATATCCGGTTATAAATCTACATAACTTGATTTAAAGAAACTTATCATAATTCAATTGATTTATGATTTTTTTTTTTGTGAAAGTAATAAATTAAATTCTTCATGTATCATACCGACAAGTAATAACTCGATTTCAAATTAATTATAATTATTGCAATACCAAAACTCTCTAACTATGGTTGAGTACATGCATGCAGTGGGCGGTTGGCAGATCGATTTAGTTAGTTTCCTTTCTTTTCATGGATTTAATGTAAACTCTAATTTAGGCAACAAACGTATAGCTACGTTGCAGCTGAGGATGGAGTAACAGGTAAGAGGTTGGTATGGTGGATGACTCCACCATTTTTGGAAAAGTATTAATTTCCACGGTTAGTTGGTGAAGTTACAACCTTAATTGCTTCAATGCTCTATATACATTATAGAGCATTGAAGCAATGTTCAACTAATATCATTTTTATCTATCTCCTTAACTATATAGTATAGGGCGTATGATTTTATATGTGACGGGTGTATCCTTTCCGAGCGTACGTTCAAGTTTTGTAGATGATGGAAAATATAATTCTCCTTGATGGATTTAATTAATCCGGGGTGACCCGCATTAGTAAACCTGATAAGATTAAGCACTAGACAAGGTAAGAATTGAATTGGACAAAAAATATGTAATAACAGGACAAAACGGATATATCACGGAGATAATATTGTATTAAATCAATATGAATTGCTATTACAAAGAAGATTCACGTAATAATCAAACAAAGGTGTTCTTAAGACAGATCGTGTCTTAATGAGACATGGAGGAGTGTTTTTATATCCTCATTCGGCCCTAACCACTCGCTGAAAGAAGGTAGACGGTTGCAACAGCCTTGGACCGCATTTTAAGCCGAGAGGACCGCTTCAACCAAGATCCCGGGACCTTGGCTAAGCATGGGGCTCGGCCAAGGCGACCCCAGAGGGTCGGCCCATGACCTTGGTCCGGCTGACCTCCATGAGGTCGGCCTAGGTGGCCAAGTCGGACTTGGCCCGCTTCGAGTTCGGGTCGGCCCGTGCTTGGCCTCAGGTCTCCACGACGCCTCCCCCTTAATCCATCATTCGGCTTGCTCCCCAACGGGTCCTCTTATGATTTATCCATCACCCCTTCTGATAATATTTTAAGATAGGGCGAGTGTCTCTTGGTGGTGTTATGTCTCACGGGTTCTAGAGAGATGGTTAGTTAATTTGTTGACGGGTGTTCCAATCATTCAAATAAAAAATAAATGATGATATATATGATAAATTCTTATTTACGGGAAAGTCTTTAGTCATTACCCGAAAAGGATGCTTTTGATGGAATGCGCTTTATACTCCAGTTAGTAAATGACCACAAAAAGGTAAACCAACATAACCTAGGTTGTCCATGCTCATAGGTGCTGTGACCTTTTAGTTAGCAAACTAGTACAAGAGGGTAAATTAAACCACTAATCTAAGTTATTCATAACTGACACTTGGTTACACTCCCATATATATATATGATAACTTGCAAATACATTATGGTCTAGTGGCACTTGGTTGCACTCATATATGTATATGATAACTTGATTAATACAATATTTGATACGAATAATATTTTCTTAAAAACTATAGGGGTTGGTATGTTTAAGAATTAAGATTAAAGACATTTCTTCAAAGTCTTGTTGTATTTAACTATTTAAGGTTATACCGTACCTTATACGGAGTACTTAAAACACGGCCAAGAATAGATTGGTTTCCTACGTGAATATTTCTATATTCTTGAAGAGTGAACTACTCATCGTTAAGCACCATATAGGTAGTACCCACACAAAAAAAGATCACAAATGGTATACATACAGAGAGACACGAATGCGATAAGCCGATAATCTAGAAAAGATTTTATTTGTAGATTACTAAAATATGTTTTAATTTGACATAAATACATTCGAAAATTTTTTTAATTACAAAAACCATTTCAAAACCTTTTTGTTACTTTGTTTTAAAAATTCTCGTACTTGCAACAGATAAGGTGCGCAATTTGTATGTTAAGGTGTGTGAGTTGTGTACTGAAGGTGTGTTATTTTGATGCTTAAGGTGTGTGGTTTGTTTATTAATTTTATAAACAATTTTATGAATTTCTTAGCAATCCTGCACCTGAACATATATAGTAATAACTAATCTCAGTCGTCCAGCACAAGAGTCAATATCTCCTCCACTAAAGCTTGAAAGTTGAACCCACAACCTCTCATATGGGAGTGCAATCAAGTGCTACTAGACCACAATGTATTGACAAAACTTAAAAGTTTAGTAATAATAAAATTCTAGCCTTTGATTTTTTTTTTTTGAAAGATGTAAGTTGTGATTTGTCCAGACTTTTAAAAGCTAAGATCTTACTATTAAAACTGGTAAGTTTGCAATAATAATTATAAAATAAAACTCACTCTTAATATCTTTTGATAATTATAAAATTGATTTAATTTTTTATTAAAATTATTCATATTTTTTACCGGATTACTCTGTTCATGACTTCATGTGCAAATGCAAATTCAGAAAATTCATAGGCACATGCAAATCCAGAAAATTCATGTGGCCGCCCATCATCACATGGCTATCCTCATAGAGTATTACGTTTTTCAGTCCAACGTGCACATGAAAGCTTTAACGTCATCGTTTAAACAATTGCATAAACAATAATCTGTTAATGCCATTGACTTCATTCATCTACACCACACACACACACAATGACATCAATGAAAACAGATGATGACGATTGGTACGGTGCTTACATTTTGTATGTAAATAATATTAAAATTTGAGCGTGTAATTGAGTCTAGTTACCGATTTAGTTCCTAATAACAATATGATAAAACTATCGCCCAACAAAAAAAAATGATATTAGACATGAAATTGAAGTTAAGACAACAAATTAAAAGACGTGCGGGATGTAGGGATATCAATGAGTCAGGGTGATTGGAGGAACGCTACATTCACCATTTGATCCAACTTATACTTTTTCAATCTATTCCACCCCCCAACTAGAATTAGGTGAACTGTATTTTTCAAAATCTATATACCTTGTCTCATCGGGTGCAATTGCCTATTACAAGTATCTACGACTTATTAGTTATACTAAAGCATATAGGGCTGTCAAAGTGGGCTGAAGCCCGCAGCTAGCCCGCACTCGCTCCGCGGTGGGGCGGGTTAGGGCTACAAAAAAGATGGCCGCGAAGGAGCGGGACTAACGGGCTTAGCCCGCTAAGACCCGCGACCCGCGCGGAGTTGCGGGCCGGCCCGCGGCCCGCCTTTATATATATATATATATATATATATATATATATATATATATATATATATACATACACACACACACTGTACACATGAATATAAATATATATTCATGTGTACAGTACGTGAACACATGAACATATATTCATGGGTACACAACACTATAATTTAATTTAACTTTAAAAAAAAAAAAACCAAAAATCATGCGGGTCGGCCCATGGGGCCGCCAACCCGAGTGGGCGGGTTAGGGTTGTATGTATCCTGGCCCGCGGGCCTAACGGGCCAGCCCGCAAAAGCCCGTCGAAATTTAGGTCCGCGGTGGCGCGGGCTGGTCCGCTTTGACAGTACTAAAAACATATATAAAACCTACAATATAAATATTCAAATATAATTATTATTTCTCTGTTAGACTACGAGATGTCTTGAGTATGCTATAATTATAGAAAGTATCTTTAACCCCGTATCACAAACAGACTAATCCCAGTTGACAAAAGTTATAAAAACTTTTGTAATTAAATACGTAGTACATACTAAGGCTATCCTCATTTGTGGGTTTTAAGGAGATTTTGGAATAGTAAAACTATTGGGGTTGAGTTTTCAACAAATGTAGGAAGTATTTTCCAAAAAAAAAAAAAAAAAAACAAATGTAGGAGGTGGTTTTTTTGAAAAATTTTCTCATGCAAAATTGGAGATCTTAGTCATGGAAAATGGGGCCCACTGGGGGAGAATAATCGCGCCTCATGCACTGTGAGGCGCGAGAGGCGGGCGCGTAAATAATTTTTAATTTTTTTCAAATTTTTTATTTTGTTTTATTTTTTTCTTTTCTTTTTTCCTCCACCCTCATATATTATCTTTTCTAATCACATCTATAAAAACTCCTCAAAAAAACCACACCAAAATCTCCACCATTGACTCATTGAGGAATGCCTACTACTTATTTCACTAATTTATATCTACTATACTAATAAGAGCCAAAGAGAGTTAGACCTAAAATGGGTAGAAAAATGGTGGTCAAATTATTTAATCAAATGGATGGTTCAGATGAATTATTTAATCAAATAGATGGTTAAGATAATTCAGATTAATATTATTAATAAAGATTACCTAATTTAACCTTACTTTTATGATTATCCGTTAAGTTTTCCGTTAAATATTCTCTTCTCCGTTAATATTCCGTTAACTTTTAACATACCCATTAATTTCTATAAGAAAGGTCTTAGGTTCGAATCCCATCTCAATCAAATTTGACATAATTAAGTTTCTCACTCTATTTACTCTTATTAAATTAAATAAATTAGTAGCTACAACAAAAAATGATACATATGTATTTCTTTAATTTAGAATTATGTGTCTACAATACCTTTATTTGAAAAAATTATTCATTATCAAAAAATTAAATTAAATAAGAGCAATAATTTCATTAGTTATATTGTCTTTATTTTCTCTCATGCAAAGATTCTTTAATTTACATTCAAATTTATCAATTGATATTCATTACATTGTCCATTATCTTATTTTTACAATATCTTGTAATTAAATATCAAAGTTATAGTACAAAATAATGTTATATATTTATTTACCAAGTATTTTATTAATACTATGAAAAAAAATTTAAAATAATTTGAAACTAATTATATTAACTACTTGGTGATTGGTTGACAAAGAAAGTACTCAAATAACCCAACAAATTGAAGCGGAATCACTCTATTTTACTCTTATTGAATTAAATAAATTAGTAGTTACAATACATATGTATTTCTTTAATACCATGAAAAAATAAAAAAAGAATAGTTTGAAACCAATCATATTAACTACTTGGGGGATTCGTTGACAATGAAAGTACTCAAATAACCCATTACCCAACAAATTGAAGCGATAAACTACCTTTTAACATCTTTGGAATACATAATATTTTAAAGGCTAAAGTGTCATCCCACACCATGAACCATAAGCGATTCTTCATCCTGCACCCTATACTTTCATAAGTGATTATTCGATGCACAAACCATTAAATTTTTTTTCGCCTAGAACTTTTTGCAGATTTCCAGATTACTATGATGACATGACACATGTTATTAGTTGATGTGGACATTCTTTTAAAGTCTAACCCTCAATTTTTTAGTCAACACCCGAGTACACGCCTATACGCACACAAGTAGATTTTGCATACTCGCCAAAATGGGAAGGAGTATATCTCGCTCGCCATCGTACTCTAGGAGGAGACATTCTCGGTCACGATCGCCGGCCAATCACGCCACAGCAACCATAGAAGTTGTTCAAGGACACCTCGCCATCCAAGACATAGAAGAAGCCATTCTCCAACACCGAAACAGCATATGATTCTCCTTCAGCTAAGTCTCGTAGTCCTAGTATTGCATCAGTTGAGCGTAAAAGTGCTGCGAAAAAATTAATAACGATTCGTTGTAATACGAAATGCAGTCTTAGGCAGAGGAGACATGACCTAATGCCATATAGTTACAGCTTACTCATACATGATTCGTTGTAAAATATTTGTATGGTAGTTTCTTGTGTATGAATTGAATTTATACTAAAATATGCCTTTAAACATATTTCTCCTGATTTGAATATGGGAAACAAAAAGGAATGTGGCAGATATCACTGATGAAATAATTGCTTTTAGTCAGTTCTAATCACCTTGGTAATATCATTTGCAACAATGCCATCTTCCATTTGAAGCCAAAGTAGTCAAATAATGGAAGTGGTATGAATCCCTTGGGCTAACTGCAGCCTTAGATGAATTTCTTTGAGATAGGTGATATTAGCTAAATGCATGACCTAATGTCAGATAATTACAGCTTACTGATTCGTTGTAAAATATTTGTAATTGTGTAAAAGAATTTTCTTGTACTTAAGACTGAATCTTTCTAGGCTGCATTTCGTATTGTAGTTTCTAGCATTCATAGAAAACTATTTGAAGATGTTGAAGCTTAACTTCAAAAAGAAAAAGTAGCTGCTCTTAATGAGGCAAGGCTAAAAGAAGAGCAAGCAAGGAAAGAGAGAAATGAACTAGACAAAATGCTTGAGGAGAACCGTAGGAGAGTAGAAGAGGCTCAAAGAAGTGAAGCTCTAGAACTTCAGCGGAAAGAGGAAGAAAGACTGAATGAAAGTGGGGAGAAGGGTGAATAATAATTCAAGCTATGGCAGATTCTGACCAAACGGCAACCGGTGGCTGGAGAAGGTGCTAGAAGAGAAAAAAAAAATCCATCTCATCATAGATTACCGGTAACTTGTAGGTAACCTGCAAAAAGTTCTAAACGAAAAAAATTTAATGGTTTATGCATCGAATAATCACTTATGAAAGTACAGGGTGCGGCATGAAGAATCACTTATGGTTCATGGTGCGGGATGACACTTTAGCCTATTTTAAATTTTCAAATTTTTATTAATTTATTTAATCTTTTTTCTTAAACTAGATATTTCTTTATCAACAATAACTCATTCAACAATAATGGTTGAACCAAATGAACTCCAAGCAGAACACCTAAAGAAAAGTCCATAACTCCTATATCATAATCTCATTGCATGACGTTGTCATCTATGTTACCAACAATAACCGAATTGCAAATAACACACTACCAACAAAAAGGAAGAGAAAAAATAGTAAAGATGAAGACAATGATAATGTTACTCAAAATAGAATTAAGAACACTTAGAAAAATTCAAATTAAAAGTAGTATTTATTTATACTATCATTTTTAGACCAAATATTTAGACTATCGATTTTACAAGGTTGCAAAGTTTTCTATATTATCTTGGATTCATATACTTTGAGTTAGATATTTAAATAAAAAAATTCGACATTCAATTACCCATGTATAAACTTCTCCTATATAATCTTGCATTTATATACTTTCAAATATTTATTTAAATATAAACATTGGACACTAACACATTCGGGCAATGCGCGTATAAAACTAGTATATAATATAAACTTAATGAATGCTCCGAATTTCTTTTTTTTTTTTTTTTAGAATACTCCGAATTTCTTTAGTTGTTGAAAAAAAAAAACAGAAGTATATTACGTGGCATACGAGAAAGAATGTAGAGAAATTAGGATCCTTTTGTCCGCCACGTGTCGCCTCCTCACAAGTCCGTACATTATACTCTTCGCGGGAAATCTTTTGGGCATTTTTACAAAAGGCGCTTCCCCTCCAATAATCGAACCCCCGCGCGCACATTTTGTCACCTTAATGGCGCATATTAGTTCAATGGAAGTGCAAAACCCAGTCATAAATAGCGGCAACACTATTAAAGAATTTATAGAGACAGCTTCAATGTTCAAAGTGACTGCAATTCAATGGCTTACCCCAGGAAAAGAATCCACGCTATACCCATTCGTCGTGGCCCAGACGGCAGTGCTTTTCAAAAATGGTCTTTTTTTTTTTGATTGAATGATTGATATTAATCAGTGCTGGGAATTCATGAATGGTGGTGTGTATTTATAAATGGGTTATCTTTGTTGCAGTGAAAGCTGTGGCCTTTCAGTGGCAATTGCTCTGGCTGACATGCATGAATGTGGGGCGAGAAGGGCTGTCAAGAAGGCCAAAATTCAATGCGAGGGCAAAACCAGGAAAGAACCGACTAAAAATGGCGAAGAAATGAGGTTTCAAGGCCAACCCAGATCAGCATTTCGGTTATTTATGTACGTCATCTTTCCATGTTTAACGTGTGTCTGTCAACTGAGATGCCAATAACATGTTTGATGTAATGCTTCTAACACGGAATCCCATGATTTCTAGGCTGATTGTGTTCATGGTTGCTGTGTTAGTGTTTGTGAGTTGTATTAATGTGTGTTTTTGGAGTGAAGAGGGAAACTATCAGCCACTGCTCGATGGTGTTTAGACGGCTAATGAGTAATGACCACAAAAATATAAATTAACTTAGTTTGTCCATAGTTGATCGACTTAAACCAAAAAGTCTAATAGGCTGTTCCAGAGCTAAAACTTTATTATTATTATTATTTGGGAGATTTTGAGGCTTAAGTTTGTTGCTAATGGGTTGGTGTAGGGAGGAGTTTGTGAAGAAATGCAAAGATGGGAATGAAATTGATGTTGATAGGGGAGGGTTTGAAACATGGAGATGTATGTCAAAAAAGGTATTCATTCTTCTGTGATTAAACGACTTAGAATTATATGGTTATATTTCTCTTATCTTAAATAACCAATGATGTTTCCTTTTGTGTATTTTTTCTATTATTTGTTTGATTCACTCTTAGGAGAGGCAACCCTATGAGCTTCAAGCTCGAAAGATCTGTTCAGCTTACTGGGAATGCTTAATCATGGAGGAGAATAATATGCCACTGGTATAGATGCATATATCCTTTCTCATGCTACTTTTCAAGCATATATCACACATTCACACTATCATCATTTTTTGCGTGGATTTCCAACTTAACAGTGATAACATATAGCCCATAAGATGTAGTTTTCAATTCAATAGCCATCTCTTTGATGATCAGAACCTAAAACTATTGTTCTGTTTTGATAATCAATACCTGTTGTAATGCTGCAATCATCAAATCCATTGAAATTTTAAATTTTTCCATGTACACTGTTCAAGCAAGTCGTTATACTTTCTTACTCTATGCTTGTTGAGTTAATAGTTGTGGGCTTGTTGTCCTAGTCTCACTGTCGCTTCTCATTCCAAAAGTTGATGTTTTCTTTAGTATAAGCAAGAAGAATACGATCCCATATGTTGAGTTTAAGATTCAAACATGAGTTCTCTAACTGAGTAGCCATTTTAGGTGGACGATGAGGCTGATTCAGCCGAGGTTGGCAAGTATGATAAGGTATATATATCTTTATTCTTTCAAGTGTCAATCCATGTATTCTTTCACATTGCTTATGTTACGAAAACTCTGAGTTTCTCTTGCCTCACAGAGCTATAAAGATTACATGTGTTCTGATGATTATGACGATTCTGGTGAATTCTTGAACTTTTATTCAGATGAAAGTGAAGGCCTCAACTCCCATTTAAAATGGTACATAGAATTTCTCCTCCAACTCTCCTTCTACACAAATCTTCAGATTTATCTGCACTTCTGCTATCAACAAACGCAGTTAAACTTGGCTTTCTGAAATAGGAGATTGAAGAACGCGTGGTTGTTTCGTTGAGAAATCTGATTCTTGAAGGTGGTTTTATTCTGTTATTCACACTGCAGCATGGCCATCTGGAATGGCAGATTTATCAGTTTGAACAGAGTTTAAGCAGTGGAAACTATGGTATGATATGGGCAAGTCATTTTGGCTGTTGTAAGTAGTAGTTAGAGATAGGACATTTGACTTGGCATTGAGCCTTCATTTGATGTATTTTGTAAGTAATTGAATGATGTGTTCTGTCTGATTTTGTTGATTATTAACCACAGGCAATTAATGATGCCACATCATTTAAACATATGATAAGCGTAATGCCAGATCAGAATGACTACTTTTTTGGTTGGTTTGGTTTGGTGTAGAGAAAAATGAAATTGATTGTATACTTACTCAAGATATAGTCTTTTTTGGTTTGGTTCATACATTACTCTTAAGATTTGAAATTTATGTAAAAGGCATTACTCAAGTTGGTTGGCAAGATCTTTTTGTGCTTTACATAGAGCAACGGTCAATAAAAAAAAGACTGAGACAGCAAAGGTTCCTGACTCCTGAAGTAAAGTTCTTATACCATTTCGAAACAATTTCAGTCGAATTGGTCAAATAATTGATTTAGTAATTATAAAAGAGTTTATTACCAAAATGGTCTTTTGATTATTGCGAAATTACTAATTTAGTTCTCGATAATTTTTCTTGCCTAATTAAGTCATCGACTTTGAAAATTTTAATCCTTTGTTTATTTTACCGTTTAATATCTGTTAAATTGGGACAAAATTGGTAATTTTATTAGGGTCACACTTGTGTGAGACCGTCTCACGGATCCTTATTCGTGAGATGGGTCGGGTCGGATCAAAACATCATGCAAATGTCATACTTATATGTGCAAATCTCACACTTATATGCTCAAATAAAACACTAATCAAAAATATAATTTTTGTTACTTATAAGAGAAAAAGTAATACATTTTTCATAATAAGTAATGTTGACAAGTGTCTCTCACTTATAAGAGCAAATATAATACTTTTGAGGAAAAATATAATACTTTTAAATCGAAATGTAAAAGTATTGTATTTTCCCTTAAAAATATTACATTTACCCTAATAAGTAACAAAAATTTTATTCCTGATTAGTATTACATTTGAGCATATAAGTATGACATTTGTGCGTATAAGTGTTACATTTACATCTTGATTCGACCAGACCCGACTCGTCTCATGGTGAGACGGGTCACACAAGTTTTTGCCATTTTATTATAGTCAATGAACCATTTTAGTCAAAAATTAATTACCGAAATGGTCAATTGACTATAGCAAAATTATCGATTTGGTTCCGATTTAACGGTTGTTTAACACCAAAATAAACAGAGGGCTAAATCGGTTAAATTTTTCAAAGTCGAGAACTTAATTGGGCAAAAAAAATTTATCAAAGACCAAATTGGCAATTTTGCAATAGTCGAAAGACCATTTCGATAATAAACTCATTATAAAATTACAAATTTGACTCCATGGGAAGGTTGTTAATTGATTTTCTTGGTTTAAATTGGTCCGTTATGGACAACTTAAGTTAATTTATTTCATTGTCATTCTTTGTCACAATGTGAGTTTTACCTAGAACGCACGTTTGAGTAACAACTCCAAATTTTTTATAATTTTTTTTTGTTAAAAAAAATCTACCATTTTACTTTACACAAATATAAATTTTTAAAAAACATTTTTTTTGTAACTGAAAAATTATAACATTCTTAATACAATCATATGCAGTAACGGGTATAATTGCTACCAAATATGGAATACTACTAACACTAATGTTGTAATATGTAATATAACTTGTCATACCATATAATTCGACACTCTCTTCAAAAAAACACAAAATTCGACACTAATCTCAATAAGATTTTTAGAATATTTCATACATTATATTTGTACAAAACAAATACGGAGTACAATTTTCGTGAACGAGAAAAACTGTGCCGCCATTACTCAAAACTATGGATTGAACAAACACGACCAAAAGATTTCACCATTTGACCACTGCTTTTGGACCAATTTTACACTTTTGGGCAGATAGGAAATTGAATGAGGCAGAGAAATGTTTGGGTACTTTGTTGTCATTACAGTCATGAGTACGTGCCAGAATAGCGATTGATTGGATATGCGTTACCCATTGCCTTCATTCTCAACGTATGATTACATGATTCGGTGGGGCTTATAATACTGCTTTGTAACGTTTCACAGGTATATAAATTCACGTTTTCCATTCTCACTTTCCTCCTCTTTCTCGCTCTCTCTCTCTCTATATATATTTATATATGTCTTTGAGCTTCGGATCCATCGGAGCTCTTCTGCACCTCTAGCGCTTTCAAGTATTCTTCTTTCATACCCTTCTCTGTTTCCTTTTGTCTTTTGTTTTTGCAATTTTTGTGAGTTCTGTTGCTTGGTAAATGGTAATGGCTATCATAGATGGGTGATGAATTGTTTGATTTTGCTGTGTTTGTGTAGTGTATGTTTATATATGAGTAATGGGTGCAAGAAAGTTTTAATCTTTGTGAATTATATACGTGAATCATTTTTGTTTTCTCAGATTCTTAGTTTATTTGTTTGTTGTTTCCATTTCAAATTTTGAATGCAGGTTTGCTTGCATTTCTGCTTCTCTTTTGATTGTGGTTTTGTGTTTGTGTTGTTTTCCTTATGCAAATCAGTTCTGGGTTTCAATCATTTGACATGCATTCCAATTGCAACATGCACTTTAGAGAGCCTGGAATTTGAAACCAAAGATTCATATGTAGATTTTTTTTTTTTTTTTAATTCCTTGAGTGACGAGAGAAAATCACAGTCATTGTTGAGGGCCTGCACCATGTAAACCTCGCCTTATAACCCTAACTACTAAAGGACCACAACTCCACAGGGAGATAAATTAACCTAGGTTGCCTGTAGTTGCTGGCTCAAACTAAGAAGGCCAATAGGCCGCTTCCGCAGTGAGTAACCTTGTGGTTACTTTGACCAACTTGGTTGGGGTTGCCCAAAAATGCAAAAGGGGGGTGGGGTGGGGGATAAATGAAGCCAAAATTTGCAACTTTAAGAGATGTTTGGGTGAGTTGAGGAAAGGATGACACAGGGGGATTGTGTACTTTTCGATTTTATTGATTGCATTGTATCTTGCATTATAGAAATCTAACATACACTCTCTTGTGTTCTTCTAAGGTCTATTGCCTCTACACTCTCACAGATTGATTTTCATGGGAACGTGGAAGGATGACGATTATTGCTCATTCTTATCTCAGCAAATTACTTGAGTTTGTTTGCCCATAGAGCTGAAAGCACGGTTTTTGTTCTCGAACCAGCTGAACTAGTTTGTGCTTCCTATTGGGCTGAAACTTGACATTCTTTGTGATAGTTGAACATAGCCCGAAGATCTCCTGCAGTTTAAGTAGAGAACAGTACCGGTAGTTGAGTTGTAGTTCTTGAGGAAACGGAAAGAAAAATGGAGAAAAGAAGCAACGTATTGATGCAGAAATACGAGGTTGGAAGAGTACTAGGTCAAGGCAACTTCGCTAAGGTTTACCATGGTAGGGATATTAAATCTGGACAGAGTGTAGCAATTAAGGTAATTAATAAAGAGAAGGTTATGATAACCGACATGGTCAATCAGACAAAGCGGGAGATATCTGTCATGGGATTGATCAAACATCCGAACATCGTGCAGCTGTATGAGGTAATGGCCACCAAGTCGAAGATTTTCCTCGTGTTGGAGTTTGTAAAAGGCGGTGAGCTTTTCAACAAGGTCGCCAAAGGGAGGCTTAGGGAGAACGTTGCGAGGAAGTACTTTCAACAGCTGATTGATGCTGTTGATCTCTGCCACAGCAGAGGTGTTTATCACCGCGATTTGAAACTGGAAAACCTGCTCCTAGACGAGGACGGGAACTTGAAGGTGTCTGATTTTGGATTGAGTGCATTGGCCGAGTCTAAACAGCAAGACGACTTGCTCCACACCACGTGTGGAACCCCGGCCTATGTTGCCCCCGAGGTGATTTGTAGGAAAGGATACAACGGCGAGAAGGCTGACATTTGGTCGTGTGGGGTGATTTTGTTCATTCTGCTTGCTGGCCATCTCCCGTTTCATAGCTCGAACCTTATGGAGATGTACAGGAAAATAATGAAGGCCGAATACAGATGCCCGAGCTGGTTCCCACAAGAAGTGCGCAAATTGCTGTCGAGGATTCTCGATCCAAACCCCCACACTAGGATATCTATAGCCAAAATCAAGCAACACTCGTGGTTCAAAAGAGGTTTCGAATCTAGAAATGAAAAACACACCCCGGGAGAATTTCAAGCGACTCTCCCAATCCCAAACCCTAACCCTAACCATGTTGTTCTTGATCACACCCCCGAGGAAAAACAAGAAATGGAAAAACATTCTCCTACATACCTAAACGCGTTCGACATCATCTCTCTCTCAACTGGCTTTGACCTGTCCGGTTTATTTGTGAGCCTCGACCAAAAGGAGGAAGTGCAATTCACATCTGTGCAGCCTAGATCAGCTATCACGGGGAAGTTTGAAGAAATTGCTAGGAATCTGAAGCTGGAAGTGACAATAGAGGGAGGGACGAGAATGGTGCTGAAAGGATCTCACGAGGGTGGTGGCAACGTAATAGGATTTGGGGCTCTCTCCATTGATGTTGCGGTTTATGAAATAACATCATCCTTCCATCTAATCGAGATGAAACGATCCAGTGGTAACGTGATCGAGTATCAGAACATGCTCAGACAACAGATCAGACCAGCCCTCGAAGAAATTGTTTGGTCTTGGCAAGGAGAGCAAAATAATCGTAGCGAAATTGCTTTGTAAGTTGATTGTTTCATGCCCTTATTTGTCCTAGGCAGCAGTTTGGAGTGTTATAAACTTATTACTATTATTATGTTGCATTTGTCATTTTCTGATATAAAAACTTCATGTTATGGAACATCACCTTTCTGGTTTTTCTTTGTACTTCAGTTCAGTACCACCTTAGCTTGTTTTTGCATTTTTTTTTGGTATGGTTTAGGAAAAAAATTACAGAATTATTCAAGAATCAGGTTGTTTTGAACTCTTCTTTTACTTTATTCTTGTTCTTTATCATGATAGCTTTCAGTGTCTTTGTTTATGCACTTGTTTCTGATCAATCCCATCAGGCCATCACCTCTGGGACCAATAGATTCTGGGCAATGTTTTTTTTTTTTTTTTTTTTTTTTTTTGAATATGATCTTTAAGTTGAACATTATTGGTGGTTTTGTTTATAAAACGACCGTGAACTCAAAAAAGAAAAAGAAGTTATGCTCTAAATCTTGTATGGTTGGTGCAAAAAAAGAAAAGAAGTTATGCACTAAATCTTGTATGGTTGGTGCAATTAAGTGAGCAAACGCTTCATATTTAATAGTATGCTTGTTGCTCTATTTAGAAGGTTTGAATTTGAAACTTTACTTGAGGGAACTAAGTTAATAAGAGGAAACTAGGCTATCAATTCAAGCAACCATATTGAAAGAAAAAATTGATTCCCTAACAATCAATAATCTATTGTCATTATGTTAGTGGATAAAAAGTATAATTCTAAGACTTTAGAACATTCCCAACAATGACATAAATAAAAAATTTTTTCTTTCTATAACTCATGTGGAAGAAAGAGAGAGTATGAGAGATGAGAGAGGGGATACTGCATAGATTATTATTTTTTTGGCCCAATGGACACATTAAGATAACAGTCATCCTTACATAATCTCAAATACTCTGTCATGTAAGGGCCTTAAGATTAGTAATTTAACCTTTTGGGGAAGGACAGTCGTCACACTTTTTCTTTATTAGGATCAAAGAAAAAAAATAAGAAAAAAACTCAATTAAACTTGCTATTGCTGGCTATATTCTTAGTTTAACTTCTAAAAATAAGTAAAAAGTATCAAATATGCCCCTAAGTCGAGGGAACAATACACTTTTGCCAAAGAGGATAGCAGTGTGAACAAAATTAGTGGGTTGGTTTGTGTAGGAGTCAACATAGTCACACTACATGGACATAATGTCGCCATGTCGGCCATATTGGTAGATCATAGGCACAATTCTTGAAGGTGGAAGAACTATGTATGCATTTTATTAAAGTGTTGGGATAATTATCTTCCACTTAGTAAATTAGGTTTAGTTGAATATATTATTCTTTAACAATTGGACAACTTACAATATGAAAACCTACCCTCAATGAATGCCTTAGCCAAAATTAGTAATGCGGTATATGTGTCAACAATTTAAATTACGATCAGCATGCAAGATGAGAAAGGTCGTCTTAATTTTATCAAGTTTAGTGGCTCTGTCCGAATGACTATTGCAACTCGAGTTGAACTACCCAAATTAAAACTTTAATTTGCGATATTACTTAACTATTTCTAGTTAAGTATTTAACTTGTTACTCTTTATATATTATTACGTATTAAGACTAATACGTTAGGATTGAAATATTCATCATAAACAAATTAATTAATTACTCTTTTATAATTTAACTTGTCATCTAATCAAGTTTATAATTTTGTCAATATATCTTGATGGGTTATTTACCCTATTTGTCAATATATACATCTTATTTTAACATAAAAACATAGTATAGTATTTCTTCATTCATCCCTTTCTTATAAAGAAATCAAATTAAATTGTGAGGAATTAGGGTTACTTGACTTTTTATTTTTTAATTTATTTAAAAATTTTGTTTAATAAAATCACACACATACACACACTAGATATTATTAAATTGATAATGTCAATAGTATTCGATACAATTTTCATAGTGATAATTTAAGTTAATTCAAAGGATACTGTTGTTGTTTAATTTGCGTTTATTGATTTAAGAGATCAAAATGACTAAAAAATAAATATAAAAATAGTGACATTTTCAAAGATACACGGGCACGATTCATATAAAATATATTCGTCATAAGTGACAAATTGCAAAAAGCCAAACAGAAGGCCTGACTACGCAACCATCGCTACCATTCAAAGTTTTAATTTTGTGATAGGGATAAGCATTTATCTATTTATCCTTTAATTTGCTCTCACTTTTTTTTTTTGGTAATATTTCTTTTTCTTTTTTTTTTCTTTATTTCCCAATAATTTATTTTTGATTTTTTTTTAAACGACATGACTGGCATCACTTGAATCTAGTCATGGAATTAATTTCACTACTTATTATCAGACAGTATAAGTCAATTAGGAAACTTAAACAGAATTGTAATTCAAGAATGACTATACAATTTCAAGAAACTTGATATATTTAATTTTTTGCCTAACGATAAAATTTGTAACCACTATTTGAGGATGTATACGGAATAAACCTTAGTCTGGAGTAATATCACATAAATCACATTAGAAAAATTCTATACGACATGCTCGACTAGTATGATGCTAAAAAATTTTATGATATATTTAAGATTTAATAAGTCCCCTAGCTAACACTAGTTACAAGTCATGTATTTTAAAATAAAATTTGATGAAAATGTAACGTAGGACAAGTCGCATTTTTTCATGTCGTTGTTATGACGTACATTGTTGTGCCATGAATAGAGGCACAGATGTGATTGGAGAAGATATCTTCATTATATAAAACGTTATTATTATTGTTATTGTTTATTATATTATGATGGTGAAACTCTTTCACACGTCTTCATCACACTCATTCGTATGTATGCATATATCACGTTGTATAGTTTTATATCTATAAAATCCACATCGAATTGTGGAATAATTATATGGTCAGAATTAATTATTACAAAAATTATAAAAAAAAAAAATTATCTCAAGGACAATAGACACCGTAAAATCAATGACTAACCACAAAACCCTTACGTATCTTGGAAGATATCTATAAAATCCACATCGAATTGTGGAACTTTTTTTTTTTGGGATAAATCTGCAGGATCTTTCTCCACCCGTATAACGGACCCTAAGAATCGAACCAGAGTTCTCTCAACATTCTTCACAAAGAGAACGCACTTGCCACTTGAACTACCCCATTACGTTAAAATGCAGCTATATATAAAATTACACCTTTAAATTGTGATTTTATTGAAGATAATATTGATCCAATTTCAAAGTTCAAGAAAATATAGGATGTCAAATCAGAAAAAGACATAATTTTACATTCACAGGAGAAACTATACACTGAGGCAAAACATATGCACTCGAAGAGGGAAAATGTGCACTTGAATAAGAAAAAATGTACATGAGAAGACAAAGAACATCTGAACTAACTTACACAAATTTACTGTAATGTCACCACATTTTTTTCAATTGCTTTCATTTTAGACCCTTGATATTTTGAATGGACGAATGAAATTAGTTTAATTTGCACATTTTTGTGAGATTACTAGTTCTAATTTGAATCTGATATATATAGGGGCGGACCACAATAGGACAGTGGAGGCAATTGAAGTACCTTAGAGACATTAATTTCATATTCATAGGTGTTACGTTATGCTTGAAATACCCGTCTATTTTTTATTTTTTATTTTACTTCCCTACACTACACCCTAGAGATTAAATGAAGTTAATAATAGCGTGGAATATATGAATCAATATGACTCACGCTTCTTTCTTTTTTCCTTTTCATTTACATATATATAACATTTTAAAGTTTTTTAAAATTTCACATTTTCATCCTACTCAAGTATATTTTTGGCTCCGTCCTTAACTGTCACGTAGTCAATCAAGAAATTCTATTATAATTTACATTGTATTTTGTATTTGAACATTATTATAAGCATTTAATATTTTGTCATTGATATTTCTAATGTCATTTAAACTTCGCCCTCACCCAACAGATTTTATGGGTCCGCCCCTATGTATATATGTTTGTATATTAAAAATAAAAAATTTAAGAAGTCAAATGATCATCAATTTGGCTTACGCTGGAGAGGAGAAACTGTGACAAGACCCATCAAGGTTGAATTCCATTATTTCAACGTAACCTGCATACAAAAATTATATGGATTCATATTATAATTAGAGAAGGATAACTGAATAATTAATCACAAATATTCACACCAATAACAAATTGAAGAGCCATGTGAACGAATTGAACACGTACAAGCTGCTTAATAAATATAATCGTTAGTAATATTGTTACAATATTTGACTTTGACAAAAATATCGAGACATATAAAGAGTTGACTTGTTAAATAAATTAAATATCAGATTAATTTCTTTGAGAGCATATTAATGAGTTAAGACACTAAACACTCATAAAAATACACATGCACTGGTGCACATAAAGATGTGTTTGGTAAATAACTATTAGCTGATATTTCTGATAGCTGTTGTTAGTTGATTAAGTTAGTAGGTTTGACTAGTTAATAGTATTAGCTGATTGTATTTACTAAAAAAAAGTATTAGCTGATTGTAGAAAGATGTTTGGTACATTAGTTGATAGCTAATTACATGCAAAATAAATTTCTCAAAAAACTGTTTTGAACTAAAATTTTGAAACAATAAGTTGTTGCATACAACTAATAAATCAAACACTTATATTACTCCGTAGTTTTTTAACCAAGTCAAACAGCTAATAATGGTCAAATATAATAAGCTAAAATTGACATGTTACCAAAGGGTCAACATCTAAAGTAGTTAGTTGTAACGTCTGTGTATATAATATTATATATACTTTACGATTACTGATGAAGATTTTTTTGAATTAGCAAAATGTTTAAAGTAATCTTGACGTGATTACTACACACAATAATTCCGAAGAAGATATTTTTGTGGCTTTGTATATTTTTCTCCAAGTGAATGCATGTGTGAAAGGAAGTTGCATCTTTGCTTAGAAAAGTGATAACAAAAAAAGGAGACAAGTGCTTCCGTGAAGGACTTTTACAAGTTACATCCTCGTCGTCGTCATCGAGTCAACCCTGTTGTATGAAAGGAAGCTGCAGCTATTTGTGCGTTGTGTTGTTTATTTAATTTGTTGTAAGTACCTATAATTATATTTCATCATTAAATAACTATATGTGAATAAGTAATTGATTTAATTTTATTTTAGATTGGAAATATATCTCCCTCCCTAAAGGTTGGTTTTTTGTACTGTGCATGCGAAAGGCTTCGTACTGATTCTTGATCAACTGACGAGGTTTGAACCCATGACCTCTAGCATAACAGCATAAGTACCAACCCATTAAGTCACTATGCTTCCATAATCCATTACAAGCGGAAGCCATGGCGTGTGGAGAAGCACTATCTTGGCTTAGAAGAGCTGGCTTTCGAAGAGTACAGATTCAAATGGATTGCATTGAACTTTTCTTTAGATTATCTAGACCAGTTTTTTATTTATCTTACGTTGGTTCCCTTATTTGTATGTGCAAACAATTATTTTCCTATTTTTATTTTTGCTCAGTTAGTCATGTCCGTAGGGATGCGAATCGTCTGGCCCACACCATGGACAAGGTGCTATTCCTTCGGCCTGTTTGGCCTCTTTGCTGATTTAATATAGTTACCGAGTTATTTTGAAATTTTGATATAATTTCTTTCAAAAAGAATAATTGATATAATTTTGTGTATAGCTTGTGTTATGGTTATGGTGCACAAGATAATACAACTACAATGATAATCACTGTCAAGTCACATGGTATATATCATAACGTAATATGGATGCTCAATACATAACATAATTTATTTAGTCTGCAAATAACACATAAACATATAGGTATAAGAATCATTCTCGATCATCCATTTTTGAGTAGTATAAAATTTTTCTAAGATGAATAAATTGTTAGGAAGTATTAATTTTTAATTGGGTAAATAATATGTCACACTACATCATTTGTACTAAATGTAATATGATGTATACTAATTCATTTTTTAATCATAAAATTATTTCCATCATTTTCTATGTGCTTTAGTGGGTAGATATTTTAGGTATTGTCATGCTGTCAACTATTATTGAATTAACGGCTAAAAGATGTGTAATTAAGATTCTTCCTTTGAATGTATGAACGCAGAAATAGATACCTAATCCAAATGGAATCTGTGTTCTTCATCCTTAAACATCACTCTCCTTAAAATAAAAATCCTTAAACAAGCATCCAAACAAGCCTCAACCTCAAATTCATCAATCAATTCTGTTGATTACACTGATATTCGCATTTACAATATGAGACTAATCTAATTGAATCTCAATCAGGTCTATTAATTTTATTACAGGTATTCATTCGATTAATAACCAAATTAAAATTTTAAATACTTTAATCATTAACTGGACCAAAATTCCTATTTCCGAATGAATCGAACTAAAAAAAAATTGGTGATTTGGTTGTTAACCAATTAACTGAAAAAACTAATCTAATAGTATTATTTATGAATTATGTAATTCGGTTAACTGACACATGAAAAGGACCTAGGGTAGTCAAGAGCGGGCGAGCAAGCACTTGAAAATTGCTCTAATCGAGAAGTACAACAAATGCAAATTTTGAGAACACAAAAGTATAATTTGACAGAAAAATTGAACCCCAAACATTTTGCCACAGGGTGTATTTATACATCTAATATTCTAATATGCCAATAAATGAATCCACAAATGCTTCTAACTATTACACAAAAATTTAGTAAGAAAACCGTAATCATTTAAGTGCCTTCATTATTGGGAGAGTAAATCCAGGAAATTCAGGAATTAATTGCATTTAGTTTATAACCGCTACATCATTTGGCTAGCAAGCCCAACTACTTCAAGCAATTCGATCTACCGAATAGCAACTCTCTTAAAAATATTATTGTATATTTCAATCATCTCAAACTTATTCTATTAAAATTCTGTATTTTATCAATTCCTAACTACTTCATGTAACCTTACTTTTATAAGTCATATTCTAACGAGGATTATTTTTTGTATCCTTATAAATTATCTCTTCTATCCTTATAAATACTGTTTTGTTAATTATTGTAATGTGAAAATCATTTAAATTACATTAAAATAAAATAGATTGCCAAAGTTTGCCGTTGACCAGTCATCGTGTATATATATAATGCTGAGTATACGGCACCCAAAAATATTTTAAGCCAAAACGATCGCACAGAAAATTCATTCCCCAATCTATAATGGACTTGGAAGCCGGAGATAGAGCACCGCCAGCAGAGGCGGCGTCGGCGCCGGCGCCGGGAACAGAAAATTCTCCGGTGAAGCGGCTGAACGCGTTCGTCGCGAAAAGCAGAGTCGGCAAGCGGTTCAAGCTGAACGAGCGGAACTCCACCTTCACGACGGAGCTCCGCGCCGGCACCGCCACGTTTCTTACCATGGCCTACATCCTCGCCGTGAACGCCTCCATATTGTCCGATTCCGGCGGCACGTGCTCAGTCTCCGATTGCGTTCCTCTCTGTTCCGATCCAACAATTTCTCCCTCCAACTGCACCGGAAGCCCTAATTTCCGCCTAGTCCCGCCCGACGAGTCGTGCAAGTTCAACCCGGTAAATCCGGGCTACGCCGCGTGCCTGGAAAAGACGCGGAAAGATCTGATCGTCGCCACCGCCGCCTCGTCGCTGATAGGGTGCTTGATCATGGGCGTTTTCGCGAATTTGCCCCTCGCATTAGCGCCCGGAATGGGGACCAACGCCTACTTCGCCTACACCGTCGTCGGATTCCATGGCTCCGGCAACGTCTCGTATCAAAGCGCGTTGGCCGCCGTTTTCATCGAAGGTCTCATATTCCTTGCTATCTCCGCCGTCGGTTTGCGCGCCAAGCTTGCCAAACTCGTCCCTAAACCCGTCCGAATCGCTTCCTCCGCCGGTATTGGACTTTTCTTGGCCTTCATCGGCTTGCAGAACAACCAGGGAATCGGCTTAGTAGGTAAGAGATCCAGATTAAAATACTAAATTATTTATTAATTACACTATTAACTAAAAGTGTAATCTGGATTATTACACTTCAGTTAAATTACATAAAAATCTAATCTGATAGTTAGATTATTACACATGAGTTAAATTACATAAAAGTTTAATCTGATGGTTAGATTATTACACAGCAGTTCAATTGCATAAAAGTTTTGTAATCTAATAGTATAGTTGTGACTTCTAAGGTCTCAGGTTCAAACTTCAGTTTCTTCGTAAAAGAGTCAATAATACTAAAAAATTAATAAATTACTATAACTCAATAATTTATAAAAGATAGTGGTTGTTTGGACTCATTTATTAATTAATCTCATTTATTAATTAATTACATATAGTACGGAGTATATAACTAATAAGAATATTTCTTTTAAATAATTTTAGGTTTTAGCTCTTCTACACTGGTGACGCTCGGAGCTTGTCCGCGCTCAGCACGTGCGGCTCTGGCGCAGGTGGTGACGTCAGCGAACGGTACTGTTTCTCTTCTTCCCGGCGGGACTGTCTCCGGCGACATACTCTGTTTGCATGGCCGCATGGAGAGCCCGACGTTCTGGCTGGCGATAGTTGGATTCGTGATTATAGCTTATTGTTTGGCTAAGAACATAAAGGGGGCCATGATTTACGGCATCATTTTCGTGACGGCGGTTTCCTGGTTCAGAAACACCAGAGTTACCGCTTTTCCGGACACTCCGGCCGGGGACTCTGCGTTTAAGTATTTTAAGAAAGTTGTTGATGTTCATAAAATCGAGAGCACGGCGGGGGCTCTGAGCTTCAAGGACATCGGAAAAGGGCATTTCTGGGAAGCGTTAGTGACGTTTCTCTACGTGGACATATTGGACACGACCGGGACTTTATATTCCATGGCGCGTTTCGCCGGATTCACCGACGGGAACGGTAACTTCGAGGGGCAATACTTTGCGTTCATGTCCGACGCGTCGGCGATAGTGGTGGGATCGTTACTGGGGACGTCGCCGGTGACAGCGTTTATCGAGTCGTCGACTGGGATACGGGAAGGGGGGCGGACGGGGCTGACGGCGTTAACGGCGGGGTGTTATTTCTTCCTAGCGTTCTTCTTCACGCCGTTATTAGCGTCGATTCCGGCGTGGGCGGTGGGGCCGCCGTTGATTCTGGTGGGCGTGTTGATGATGAAGGCGGTGGTGGAGGTTGATTGGGATGATATGCGGCAGGCGATACCGGCGTTTGTAACGTTGATTTTAATGCCGTTGACTTATTCTATAGCGTATGGATTGATAGGCGGCATTGGGACTTACATTGTGTTGCACTTGTGGGATTGGAGTGTGGGGTTGTTGAGGAATTTTGGGATAGTTCAGGGGGCTAATAGCAAACAAACAAATTCTTCTTGAGTTGGTTATATAGGTTTTTCTTTATTCCATTAGAATAGTTTTTGCTTTATGCATTTTGTCATTGGCAGTCCAAATAGTAATCTTGTGTTATAACACACCTATAAACCTTTGACATTGACAATTGATATATATATTCATTATTGCCTATAATAAATGAGTGTTGCCATATGAATAAGGACGTGGGGCACCAATAAGATAAACATAAAACATCAAATATGAATACGCCATTATGGAGCCCTCTGATCTGATGAAAAAGGGTCCAAACTGAGCAGAGCTTATAATTGAATAACCCTACAGACAGCCAGACTGGATTGAATGGATGCACTTCAAGCAACCAAAACACACACAATTTTATCATTTTTTTACACAATTTTAGTACCTAAAAGATGAACTTTACATGCGTCCATTGAGTCTCTCTTTGCGGAGTCTCTCCAGCTCTTTGACCATTTGCCAGTGCTCAATCGACAAGGTGGTTTCACCGAAACTAAGAGATATCAAACGGCCCATTGTCAACAATCTGCTAAATTCTTGGCTGCCCAGGCTACGATCAGCTTGCCTGGCTGCAACCAAATCATCTTCCAACACCTGCAATAGTATTACATAAACCCACAATCACTACTTGAAAGTGTGAACTGGAGTGAAAGTGTGAACTGGATAAACCTTAGCCGAAAAAGGAAAAACCAACTTAAGTTGTCCATAGCTGACCAGCTCAAACCAAGAAAATCAATAGTTCTCAACAGTATTAGTTCATACCTTATGCATTTCCGGGGCAATGGTATGTGACAATGATTTCATTGTACCCAAGTACCAACGCCAACCACCCAGCACATCAGTCTCAACTTCTTCATAGGAAGTTACTGAAGTTGGACGGAATGGCAAAACTATATCAGCTGGTAGTATGTTTGATTTTGCCTCGGAAAGAATTAGCAGTTGGGCATCAGTAGGCATCTCCATTTTGTAGTAGGTGAAGTCGTATTCCACCTGCAAGAAAATGAAGCAAAGGTCAGCACCGTATTGAAATCAGGGATGCAGAATCAAGTTGGAAAATAGCATTATCGTGTGAACCTTTTGCACATCTAGCAAGTTCTTTAGTAGCCTGGTATTCTCAACCCCAGTCGAGTTGAGGGTTCCAGATTGTAATTGTGTCTCATCAACGGTCAAATGAGTACCATCAGCAAATTGCAGAGCTCCTGTAACCAATCTGCAGTATTGACCACACTAATAAATTATTAGCCTGGTGCGTCATTTACCAAAGTCGCTAAAAATGGACAAATATGGTTGCTAGATGGTAAAATGCAAGTACCTGTTTGTTTGATAGTCCTTTTTTGGTGCAAACAAAGCAGTGTTAAGATAATCAACTGTGAGAGGTATACACTGAGAGAATGGTAGAAGATTCTTTATGGCAAGGCAGAGTCGATGGCGAAAAACAGATGCAGTTTCATTGCTGAAACATGTGAGATTTAATGAAAGCTTTCCTACTGCAATTGGATCTACTCTAGCATGGACCTGCATCCACATACAATATTCTTATCATGGTGGTGTTGAAATAAAAGCATTAACAATATCAAATATGGAACCAGTCTATGCACTCATTACCACAAGTGGCCCTAAAAGTAAATCCTACACATACCTGAGACAACAGGTGTAGTAACATGAATTCAGCTGCAACTCTATCATTTCCAAGAACAGATGTGAGATGCCCCAGCAGTGTTTCCCTTATCCCTTTCACCACATAAGATTTTATCTGTGCAATCACCATAAGAATGCAAGAAAATTTGCTACTTAAAGTGACCAATAGAGTGCATAAAGTAGGAATTGAAAATTAGTTTGTGTTTTTTTCCTAAAAGAGGGGGATTTGAATGCTGCTCTCTTGATAACAATTAAAATAACCATCAGTAATAGGGATAAGTAATTGCTGATTCCAACTACCTCTGTCCTGGGGAAATTTGAGAGGAAATCTTGAACATTAAGTTTCTGGTAAACAAAGCAATGTAGCCGAGGCACCTGCAAAATGCAGAGAACTGCTTAAAACACAGCTTTCAGCAGCACAGAGGATTTTCAATAACAGTATTAAGAAATAACATAAAACCCAAAATTTACTAATGACTAGAATACTGTTGAAGAAGATCTTCAAACTTGCAGACACTTTATCCTTATTACAATTCAAACTTTGAGTGATACCAAATGATCATGAATTCATGATTAATATATCTTTGTGGACATAGAATATGTAACTTTTTATGGTCTCTTCTTCAAGTATCAAGGTCATTGAATTTTCATTTGCAAGAACCCAACATTTTTGCTACCAATTTGATTGTCAGAGATTTTGGCACACATCAAGATAAGATATGAAAAATAGGATACTAGGGCTGTGTTACTGTTTGTGCAAGTGCTTCTTCCTTCAATGTAAGATTACAATAAACACTAATATAAGTTCAGAGCATCACAGAATAGGAAATACTGTCCAAAGCATAATTTGAATTTCTTTAACTAGGTCAACATTAGATAACGATTTCAGTAAAACAAATAAATAATCATAAGAAGAAAAAAATAGATTCATGGCTGAAAATTAATGTTATGAATGATCAAACAAGACCTTGCTAGGTGGCAACTCAACCAATACATCCTCACACAAGCTGCTTTCAACATTATTGTTATCTTCCTTTTCTTTAGAAAGATCTGTGTCAAAGGTGAGGACACCAATGAACTCAAAAATATCATTCAGCTTTAAATCAGACTCAGGAGAGTCATATATCTGCATAATTTGAATAACAATAAGCAAAATGGTGTTAACTACAGCATGAAATGAAGTGAGGTAACAATTGTAGCTATAGAAACAAAGGAATTTACCTTCACCAGACAAGGAAAAGATCTTTCAAATTCTGCCCCCATATTTGTAGTATTACAGATACCCTTATTTAGGGTTTCTCCAGAATCTGTGGATGTGGAAGCAATTCCATCCTCTCTCTTGTAAAGAGAAGAGTTCAATTATTGGAGGCAATCAAACACACAAATTAGAGTACAATTTTAAGGAAATTCCAGACACAAAGTAATTTTTGCTTACCATCTTTTTGGTGGATGGGGGGGAAGCATGAGACTCATCATTGGCCTGTTATCAAAATTCAATTGTTGGATTAGCATCAAACTGAAAAATATGCCAAGGCATCCACTTGAAATATATTGCATCACAGGACAGTTAGACTCATAGAAGGGAATATATCATTGGAGCATCATTCAATACACTATTGTAAATACACACACACATCTGTATGCATACATACAAACTGAAGGAAAATTAAAATCATGCATCTATCAAACTAACAGAATGCACCATCCATTTCAAGGGATACACACTGCAAATAGAAATGCTGCCTTTTCTCATCACAGCATAACAGACCAGTTGATTCAGAAAACTATAAGTAGTGCAGAAAAGAATGAATGGTTTAAAACATAGAGACATACTTCCATATCCACGTCATTCATTATTGGATCATCCTCCCTTTGGCGCTTCTCCCTCTGTAAATCTGTATAATAATTAGATTTTTTAAGGGAATCCATTACAACTTCAGAAGAAGGCTCAGTCCATGGATTCTGCCCTGGGACCTGAACAAAGATGAGAAATGATTAGCTAATATCTAATAGACTAACTTAAAAACAAGCACTTGAATTAATAGAATCAATTTAGGTTGCTTTTCTCATTAGCGCTGAAATAACAAATAATGACATAGGACTCACAGGGACACAATACAACAAGCGACGCTCCCAAACTCGCATGTCAGGTGAATCACTCATTGGAAATTGAGAAACATCAGCAAACTTATTAGTTCTCCAAGCTTCCCCATCCTTTCAACAAAAGAATGGGCAAAGTCAGTACTTCTCCATCAACAATAACAATACAGTAAAGAAAAAAGAGGCACTGGGTATACAAAGAGAAAGAAAGAGAACTACAATTGATACCTTATATGCTCCAACATAAAATTCATTACCCAGCATGTCTTGGATCATTCCCCTGAATCGAACTAGAGTGTGGGGCTGGATCCACCTAATTGTTGAAGGATTAAGCATCGGTACCTATTCCATCAAAAGATAATAGCAAAGATTTAGTGACATTCCTTGCAAGTATAAAGAAGCTAAGAAATTTCTCATTACCATCACTAAGTGCACTACTCTGGATTAGACAGTCCCTACACTAATGACTTATACAATTGACCAGCATGATTACATAAAAATCTTTTTTTTCCCCAAAATTGAAGTCATAGAACATAAAGATGACAGCAAATATAAGTTTTTGAGAAGTAATTACGATTTTTGTTTGAAAGTAAATAATAGTTAAGCTCCGTTACCAATTTTAAAATTAAGAATCCGTATAAAATGAAATTCCAATAAGATGAATTCTTTGATTTTTTTCGGTCTTTAATACTCATTTGCTCTTGAGATCAAACAAAGACAAAACCATAGAACATAATAATCACTCCCTATAACAACAACGACGACGACAATAATGACTAGTCTTGCTTATAGAGACGGAAAATGAGAACCTGTGAGAGACCGCCATCGTCAAAAAGGAACTGCCGGAAAAGCTCAGTGGCGCCCCAATCCCGGCCGTCAAACGTGGAAGGATCAGAACCTGAAGCAACGGCCTTGTCGAACGTCAATCTGACGGCTCCAAGTGGATTTGCAAGGCAATCGTATGGTAGCCCAACCATTTTTTCTCTCTGTCTCTCTCTCTCTCTCTAGGGTTGATCGAGGATGCTGTTAGCGTCTCCCGCGCAAAGTTGCCGATAAGTAGGTTCTTTTTCCCGCCAACTTGAGAACCGGGTTTTCCCGCCAAATTCGGGCCTCCTCGTTACGGTGTTTGGACTAAACTCTATAAAAAGCCCCAAACAAAATAAATAAATAAATGGGCCGTTGGCAACGGTTTGGACAAATTATACATACTGGGCTTCCAAGTTTTTAGATTAAGCCTTCTCCATTTTGACTCTTTGATACCAGGAGTTAATATTGGTTCTATTTGACATGTCTAAGCTGAAAAATCAATTAAAATTGAAAAGATAGTAGCTAATAAGCTAACTAATTGAAATTAAAGTGTTTGATATAATTAATTGTTGAATTAGCTGATAGGTGTAAAAAGACATAAAATGATAAACTAATATATTATTATTTTGATTAATGAAGGGTGATGTTGTCATTTTTTTAAAATTAATAAATATACCAAAAAAAATAAAAGTTAAAAAGTCAATGAGTTTATTTTGAAATGCTGTTGATGTAGCGTTTCAAAATAAGATATTATTATAAACTGTTCATGTTTTATCAAATAGATCTTACAATTTATAACTTAAAATAATATATAAGCTCTAAGATAAGTTATACCAAATATAACCTTAGAATAGCGTTTCAAAATAAGCTATTATTTTAAATTCTCTATGTTTTACTAAACATAGCTTATAGTTGATTTATAGTTTAAAATAAATTATAAGCTCTATCCAACATAGTCATAGAGTCATTATCTTTTTATTTTTGGTGATGATGAAGAAAATCAACAATCACCATTTGATGGTGTAGATTAGATAAATCACACTCTTGTGAGTTTACAAACCACACAAAAGAAGTAAACTGCATAGCTCATGTGTAATTGTCAGCATTATGAAGACCTTGCATGACGAGTTCAACCAAGAGAGTATTGACGAAAGTCAAACTTTTAATATTATAGTACGAGAATTATTTTCACCCATTCAATGACACACAAGTTCGCTGACCGACCTTTAAATTTAGGGTTTAAACCTATATATATATATATCGTACATATGAAGATTTGAGATGCATGTTTTGAAATTAAATGGGAAGCAATACCAAAAGTGGATATAAATTAAATTTTAGAAACATGAAGATTGTATGAAGTTGTTCAAGTGTTCCATAAATGTGAACATTTGATGAAGCTCCACTTGCATAGTTGCATTGAACTTCTCCATGTTTTCTTCCCCTGCACGTTGCGGTGCAACCTGGTTTCCAATTAAGCTCACAATTGTCACTCACATCCATTGTGCACAACAACCCTCTTACGTCAACACGTTATTATTTTTCTTTTCAAAAAATAATAATATTATAAATGAGAGTAGGTGAGTCAACTTAGCAGCTTCGAAGTATACACATTTTCCAGTCCAATTAATTTACAGTTCACAACATTTATTGGTTCGTGGAAATTAAGACTATTAATTACATTTGACCCAAAGTGCTTACAATAATAATACAAACAAGGATTATTAAGTTGTTGACTCATTTACTTTGACTTAACAATATGGAAAACAAAAATGACAATGCAATCACATTAAACATTTTTTTTTAATTTGCATATACTTATTTTTTTAATGAAGTTTTGTTATGTGTTTTTGGACCTTTAGATAACGAAGAGAATTTGTAACTATTTTCTAAAAGTGTACACTATGTAGACCTGCTCATGTGTAATAATCATCAACAAAGCACATAAAATAGATAAACCGCATTAGAAAAATTATATATGTGTGATGGCCGGGTTCGACCGGAGTTGTATTTTTTATTGATAAATGGACCGAGGGTTGAAGATTACTATGGTATTATCAGTAAATTAGGTTGAGTGTAGGTAGATAAAGAGCCCGTCGATCAGTTGAGAGACTCAAAGCAAATGAGTATAGTACAATAATAGAGTTTCTAGTGAAGTAAGTACAAGATAACTATTTGAGCAAGATTAAGCTAAGCAGGCTAAGCTATTTATACTATACGTGGAATCAGCTTATACTAAGTTGGTCCACTACCAAGCTAAGCCTCCATGTTCGATCTCCTGAGCGGGTCGTTGGGACGTCGTTTGGCTATTTTAGTTGAACCAGCTGACCTAGAGTTGCACTCGTTCCTCTCTGACACACGCAACCTCTTGAATTAGTACCTAGCTAGGGCACATGTCGAGATACTAGACCGGCCAGGTAAATATAGCCTATCAATCATAATATTTTTTGTCCCTCGATTATTCTATCACCACTTTTTACTTCCCAATTGTTTATAAAGTAATTGATTTTATCTTTGGAATGGTTTGAAAAACAACTTTGGTAACCCAATTTATAAAAGTATTGTAATTTGTTAAAGTATTTATTAAATATTTATTTAGTTATAACAATTGCAATTTATACTTAATACCAAAAGAAAATAGTAAATAACTATTCCCCTTGGGCCAGCTCCTGTGCCTCTCGGAGCGAATGTGGGTGGACCCGGACTATTAAACAGATGGAGAAAGACCCCGTGAATTTAAAAAAAATAAAATAAAATTATCTGCATCTATCTTACACGAATAATCGATTCCATAATTTAACATCCAAGTTTAGATTCATTGATGTAGGGGGGGAAAAACGGTGCGAAAAAAGCATGAAACACAAGAGAATCAAAGCGTGCAGCACACGAGCATGTATGGTGCGCCGCCGGCAACAAACACGTTCGGACGGTCCCGCGCGTGACGTGCGTCGCAGGTTGCTCTATGGTCTGCCGTGGATCATCTATTAAAGAGTTTTTGTTTTTTTTTAAGCGTTTTAAAATATTATTTTCTAAATATTGATATGCATTGTAGATAGAACATAAGCAGTATGTTGATCAATTGAACAAGAAACTCTGGACGATCATATATTGCTATTGAAGTATTGAGTAAAATGAGTAGAGTGAGTATGAGTACAAGATAATTTTGAGTTAGAAACAAGTACAGGTGTTAGCGAATGGAGCTTTCGACAAATTACTCGTGTTCAAATTCGGTAAGCGTTCGTTTATTAAGGTAAACGAACATTAACAAATAAAATTTAGAGTTCGGTTAATAAACGAACATAGTCTGAACAGTGGTAAGCTTGTTTGCTAAGTGTTCATGAACAAGTTCGTTTGTGTTCGTTTAGTAGTGTTCGTGAATAAGCTCGCTTGTGTTAGTTTAGTAGAGCTCGTTTAGAGTTTGTTTAATAATGTTCGCGAACATGTTCACACACACACACACACATATATATATATAAAGTCATTTAGTTGTGTTGTTTGTTTGATTATTGTTTTTGAACGTTGATTATTTCTTGTTCACGAACAAATTGTATTCATGAACATGTGCATGTGTTTTACTGTTTGGTTATTAAGTGTTCACGAACGCGTTCATGAATGTAAATGAATATGTTTGTTAACGTTAATGAACACGCTCGCGAACGTGTTCGTTAACGTTCGTGAACACGTTCGCGAACCTGTTCATTAACGTTAACGAACGTTTTCGCGAGCGTTAACGAACACCAACGAACGCTTAACAAACGAACACGAACAGAAATTTTTTAAAACCTTAACAAACCAACATAAACACAAACACTCAAAAATCCTTAACAAACGAACAGGAACAACCTCCGTTGTTAACAGCCCTAGAAACAAGTGGCAAGTGAGCTCTCTTGATTGGCTTGTCACGTTGGTTGGCCGATCTATAGTTGCATTTGACATCGAGTGGGGTTCCTATCCCTACTAGCTACACTTAGAGAGTTAGAGGCACAAGTTAAATTACACGACTAATGGAATAGATATAACTCATAAATAGCTCTGTTGGTCACGAGGGTGAACTTCCGGAGGAAGAATTAGAGGTATAATATACAATTTATATATATCGCGTGTCGGAGCAGGATTGTAAAATGGGCACGACTCCAAAGTAGCAAGTGCTGACTTTTCTTAACTCACCTGTCCACCGGAAAAATGCAAGAAAATCCCATGGAAGTCTCCACTCCTTCACTTTCTTCTCCAGCACGGCAGCAATCTACCCCCCTCCCACTATTATAAAAGCCAATTCAAGCAAAGTGCAGTCATATAACAATTAATCTCAACTCAGATCACCACAGCAACACAAATCCCCCATTTCTCTCTCATCATATCCGCCATGAAACCCTCTTCACCATCAATCTCTCTCATCCTCCTCCTTCTAATCATATTCTCATCATCATCGACAGCCAGACCACTCTGCGGCCATCACACCGCCGGATCTTCCTCCAAACTCTTACTACTCCCGACGGACAACCACGGCGGCGGCGGCGCCTCCTCCTCCGCCGCCGGAATCTCAGAATCGGGAGTTGCAGACGCGAGAAAGAAGCGCGTGATGTCGCTGCTGCACATGCTGCCGAAAGGAACGCTGCCGCCGTCCGGACCGAGCAAGGGAACCAACGAAGTTAACAACTAGATTATTGCCATATATACTATTCCTTTCCTCGATCGATCAGCTCCTATAATTCTTTCATTCTTATCTTATTATATAATGATTTTGATTTAATTTGCAGTGTGTATGTAATGTGATTATATGAATTTGTTTGGATTGAATTTACAGTATAAACGTGATTATATGATATACTCGATCATATTTTGTAGCTTGTAAATATACATGTACCGTGTACGTACGTTGTTCCCAGGATTTTTATGTATAATTTAAGGTAGTTTGTTTCATCTTCTTATTGCGTCCTGTTCTTACATGAAAGTTGTTGACAGCTTGATCTTATGAATTATATGATATATCCACCCGTGTTCTAAGATCATTTTAATTGGGCCATACTTATTATGACTAAACACAGTTATAATTGGGTTATACTCATGTGAACCGAGCCCATTTATTATTGGGCCATAATTCTTATTAGACAAGCCCATTTCTAATTGGGCTATGATTCATAAGGACTAAGCCCATTTATAATTTGGCATATGAACCAATCCCATTTGTAATTGGTCTATACTTGGCACAATTGTCGTACCAAAGACCAGGGTTCATATTAGCATGTGGACCTTGATACAAAAATCATGTACCTTTAGTTAACAGGTTATATGCCTACAGTTAACAGCTGTACATATAAATAAATAACTTGATAATTGTTGACACATAGTATGATAGTTACAGGTACAGTAACTATCAACTACAGATACATAATCTAAATGTTATTGTAGGCATTGGTTCATGATACAATTTACCTACTTGCATAGTACAAATTATGCCATCGATCAAGATCCATATTTTATGAATCCTCTTTAAAATGCCATTCAGACTGTATACATGTAATTAACCTATCATAATTTATTACCTGAATATACATAAATTGATCAAGGTAGCTATATTTGGATTACCCTATAATGGGCCAACATAAAAGTAGGCTAGATAAATCTAAATTTGTTCATAGGATTATGAGCATTTTGTGATAGGGATGAGGGATCCCATGGAGAATATCTGGAAGATTCCCTGTTCAAATAATTAAGTAGTGATGTATAGTAGTTGGTGACAAACACCCAGACCCTGCTCTCGAGGAAAACGACGATTGGAGCTGAGGGGTGGCACTGGCGGGTGAAGCTTCATATTATTAACACCTGGAGATTATAATATTATTAAAAGGAAAACTTAATTTATAGTAATTTGAGTACGTAGACAACAATTTTAGGATTAGGTTTGTGTCAAATTAGGTTGCTTGTTAGATGTGTTATCCATTACTCAAGCATCATGATAGAGCTTTAATCAATGAACTTTCAATTTTCATGTCACTAAACATAATAAATAAATAAAATTTGTACTTAAAGCAAATGTAAGTCCAATTGGTATTGTAACAATAAAGTTATAAATCCAATTCCTTATGAGAATTGTCACAGAATTGATAAAAATTAATTGTCAAATATAAATTAATTTAATGACTAAGATTATAAGATAGAATTGACAAACTATATTTCTGATTACTGATTTTCTTCGTCACTCAAATATTATAATTATTTATATTATAAATCATCAAAACATAGATGGTGATGCATTGAAGGGATGACATAATTGTTGCTTCTAAACTCTTCTTCCGCTTTTATCTACACTCTTCATTCATTCTCCGGAATAGTCAGCTCCACACTTCTCTGATCAAACGATGGAAAAGACAAACGCTGGCGTTTTCTCCATTGCACTGCTTCTGTGCGCCATTTCCTGGACTGTCGCACAAACAAAGCTGCCACTTCACCCATTTCAGCTAATCCAACAAGGGAGAAACCCCACTATTAACCCCAATGTCTATGATACTTCCAAGTACGGTATTCTTCAGCTCGACAATGGCTTGGCTCACACTCCTCAAATGGGGTAATCTATTTTCAATCCTTCTCTTCTTATTTTCAGCTCCTCAAATGGGGGCAGCAATTGTTTTCGACTATTTCATCGATTAGCGTTTACCTGGAAGATGTATATAGTTTTAAGGTTATGTATGCGAGTGAAGTTCCTAGGAGGAGCTTTTGTGTCCAGACTTGATTATTTTATATTATTTTTACTGGTTTAAGTTAGCAGGTTTTATGTTTTCTTGTGAAATTCAAGTTCTGGGTATGGCTTGTTGGTGATTTTATTCCTAATTCAGAAATTTTGACTTTGGTTGTGTTTTTGGGGCAGATGGAGCAGCTGGAACCTATTTGCCTGCGAAATTAACGAGACAATCATAAGAGAAACAGGTAATGCTTTGGCTTTATTTTGACAAATTTTTCTGAAACCCACTGAGATGAGATGGAATTCTCATTTTAGTGTGTTGGTTGTCCTACTAATAGATTAACTGCAAATTTCCTCAACCCCAAGGCCCACGCCTTGACCTGACAGGATAGTGGAGTGGTAAATACGATCTCAACCCCAGGCCCACACCCTGACCTAACAGGATAGTGGAGTCGTAAATACGACCTCAACCCCAAGGCCCACACCCTGACCCGACAGGATAGTGAATACGACTCAGCGGCCCATTAGGCAGGAGGACCATACTTGGTGCCCACAAGGAGCCCCTCATATTGGATATTTGGGTGTAACTCCACACTGTGGCTGACAGGATTGGATCATGTGCCCTTTCTCATAAGTCATAATTTACCACCCAGGAAGGCTCAGTTATGTGTCCTTGCCCATCATCTACCACCCATAAATCAGCTGAGTTATTCATGCGGGCTATTAATAGATTACTCATAATCTACCACCCAGGAAGGCTCAATTATGTGTCCTTACCCATCATCTACCACCTATAAACCAACTAAGTTGTTCTTGTGGGCTATTAATAGATTATTGATTGACCAGTAAAATGGTGTGGAAAACCAAAAATACATGACTTAGCTGTGAAAAAGTCTTGGTTTGTGATGAACTATTAGTTGTATAAGTTGAATTCATTACTTGGAAACTGTATTGTGCCGTGTTCTTTCTGGAGATGTGAGGGTGTCAAAGAGCACCTGGGAAATTTCATCCAATATTTATGATTTGATGTTCTGAAATTCAGGCTACAGTCTGCTCACTTATTTTATTTGTTATTTTTTAATTTCATGCCTAATCACTATTTGACAGCTGATGCGCTCATCTCATCTGGTTTGGCGAGCTTGGGTTATACATATGTCAACATTGGTGAGCTTCTGAAATACTTCTCGTGCATGTTCACTTGTATATCAGTTGACACTAACACTCTGATTGACTAATCTCCTTGACAGATGATTGTTGGTCTACTCCATTGAGGAATTCAAAGGTCAGTTGCTCAGATACCAACTTTCTCATGGATGTAAATTTTAAAAGTTTAGTCAAGTCTTGTTTGTGTGAAGCTCAGTAAGTATTGTGAAGGGAAGGACTTGCCATCATCATGAAGTGTGTTAATTTTTTGTGCGAATAAATTTAGTTTTAGTTAGAAGTTTGACCAATTTGTGACACAATAGTTAAACTAATTACAGTATTACTGAGACAATAAAGAAGTACTCTAAAATTTGTTTCAGATGAAGAATCTCATTTTTTGGTTACTAGTTCTGCAGGGTGAATTGGTTAACGATCCAAAATCTTTTCCATCTGGAATTAAAGCTCTTGCAGATTATGTCCATGCGAAGGGACTCAAACTTGGTATCTATTCGGATGCTGGGTAAGGCAAATGATCAGAATCTTCTGTTATACCATTTCAAACGCTTTTTATATTATTCACTGGCATAAAGCTGTGGTTCAGCTGTATCATCTTCTAGAATTAATTTTACCAAACCAAACCTTGCAGGATTTTTACTTGTCAAGTTCGAGCTGGATCGCTATATCATGAGAAAGATGATGCAGCACTTTGGGCATCTTGGGTTAGTTTATGTTTCTTTATTAAGAAATCTTATTCATCTTGGGTTAGTTTATGTTTCTTTGTTAAGAAATCTTATTCAGTTTTCGTGGAACTCTAATGGGGGCTTAACCTAATTTTCCTTTTCACCATCTTGTTTCATTCATGGAATTTGGCTAAGTTTTCTAGTTTGCCCTTGAATCTCATTTCTCTCATCTTCTCTTTTCTATGTAGATTTTTTTCTTTCACCGTTGCTTATCAGTATTTCATATTATTTTGATTTATTTCATTATTCAGGGTGTTGATTACTTGAAATATGACAACTGTTACAATCTGGGCATTGAGCCAAAGGAAAGGTATGTTCTTGTCCATTGAGTTTTAAATTTAGTTAATTTACCTTTGACTCGGTATGCTGACAAGAATGGTTTGATTATTCCCAGATACCCGCCAATGCGTGATGCCCTAAATGCTAGTGGACGTGCAGTATTCTATGCACTTTGTGATTGGTAAATTCCAGTTTACCTCAATAGCTATTTTTGTAATAGGGGCACTATCCAGGATCTTGGAAACACGTTGATTTTTTTTTTTCTTTTTCATTAAATTTGACAGGGGTGTTGATGATCCTGCATTATGGGCACACGGGGTTGGAAATAGCTGGCGTAATACAGAAGACATTGAAGATACATGGGAAAGGTTCTAAATTCTTGGGATCTTTGTCTCTTATTGCAGTAGATAGTACTCTTTTGTGCTGTGATGTTATATAGACCGTGTTCTAGATAGACACGGGTATCCTAGCTAGTTTGCTGGATTTTAAGCATCAAATTTGCTTGCACTTTTATTCTTTACCCTTTGTAGCTTACTTGACATATAAGTGTATTGATTGAGGTTCATTACGTGTTATGTTTAGCATGACAGCGATTGCTGATATCAACAATAAGTGGGCAGCATATGCTGGTCCTGGCGGGTGGAATGGTAGAGAGATGAGCTTAAATCCGTAAATTTTGTAAAGATATAATGGTTATTTAGGATCTGAGTTCTGAATCTTTGGATTTGTTGCAGATCCTGATATGTTAGAGGTTGGCAATGGGGGCATGACTTATGAGGAGTACCGAGCACATTTTAGCATTTGGGCATTGATGAAGGTATTCCCAAACTCAAAAGTTGTGCTCTTTTGTTTTGTTTGGCTGTTTAATTTAGCAATAGTGGTACCACTCTAATATTTTTGAAAACTAATTCTTTTATCTGGTAACTGTTTTACAATGCAATGTATTTGAAAACTAATTCTTTATCCGGCGGTAACTATTTTACAATGCAATGGATGAATTTGAATAAGAATGATGATGGAAGGAACAGATATAGATGTTCACTGACTAGCTTTTGAAAAAGGAGCATCAATCCAATTGACGTGGCTGTGGGAGTTACTTCATGAACTTAGATTATTACCATCTGGTTATGCAGGCTCCGCTTATAATTGGTTGTGATGTAAGGAACATGACCACCGAAACATTTGAGATTCTCAGCAATACGGAGGTTATTGCCGTAGACCAAGGTATTTCTTTTCTTTTTGTGATAGGGGTGTAGATAGAATTGGAGTCCAGAGACTATTCTTTACTGTTGTTGATGTTTTGTGCCTGTCTTTCGCCTGTTTGCAGATCCACTTGGAGTTCAAGGAAGGAAAGTTTCAGTTTCTGGAGCAAATGGATGCCAGGAGGTATAGTTTTGCACTGTTTAATTCTTATGCCCTTCGAGGTGGTAAATGGCAACTTAGAGAGGATCACTATTAGTATGGCTAAGAATGGAGTTTTGGTTGATAAAGAAGTTTTAATTGTTGAGTCCAGGTTTGGGCAGGACCTTTGTCTGGGAATCGTTTGGTGGTGGCATTTTGGAATCGATGTTCGAAAGATGAAACTATTACTGCCCATTGGGATGTAATCGGACTTGAATCCTCTGCCAGTGTCTCTATAAGAGACTTGTGGAAGGTGAGCAAATTTGGCCACCAGTAAAATCTACTCTCTGCTTGCAGCTCAATGTTTGTTTAGATAAAACCTCCTTTACACCTAATCTTATCCTCGCTATTTGTAAATGCAGCACGAGGAAATTTCAGCAAATGCCGTGGAATCCTACAGTGCCCAGGTTAAGTCTCATGGCTCTGAGCTATATATTTTCACTCCACAGACAGTGACTAGCTCTTCTTCATGGTGATGAGTGTGATGTTTGTGGTTTCACTGTACTAGAGGGGAACAATACCTGTATCTATGTATGTATGCAACTCATGTTTTGGTGTTGGCTAGCTAGTTGAATGTATGGCCTTGTAATAATATAACTAAAGACTTGGGAAGGTTGCACTGTTGAAGAAATAAAGCTAGCCATGGAATCGAATCACTTGCCTAAAACTCTCTTCAAGTAAATGTCTGCCTATTCATTTATCGCCTAGCCCATTTGATAAAATAAGTCTCGTTAAACTGTCTCAAAGCATTAGGTACATTTTAACGTCACACAAGATTTACTCAACTAATAATTGAATTGCAGAAGCTACCATGGGGAGTTGAATATGCCTAAAACACATCACCTTTTACTAGAGAGACCACAACAATAATCTATCTAGCAGAAAAACTGCTGCATTTTTCAATTTTAACTCTGTTGAAGTGATAAGTTTCACATCACAGTGACAGTGTGCTAAAAGCAACAAAATTCACAAATACAACAATTTATTTACCACTACACAGAAAACAGAAGCAACAACAGTTCAGCAGAAAGCCGAAGCAAAGTTAACTTAGCATTATTTTATCCCACGAGATTAAAGAAACTCGGGCACCTTGATGAGTGTTGTATCACCTGGTGTGATCAGTCTCTGCTTGCAGGCAATGGTGTAAATTGTTGGTAAACTTCACATGCATATTTCCAGTCCACAACTTTCCATATATTCTTCAAGTAATCCGGCCTCACATTCTTGTACTGCATTATAAATAGAAAACATATTTGTCAATACAAGTAGAGTGCCCCTCAAAGTTGAATTAACTTTACCAAAATTACGGTCATAAACTAAAAACATAGGTAAGCATCCAAAATGCTACCATGTGTCCTAGCATATAACATTGTTTTGAAGATAACGATGTGATTTGCATTTTGGGGATAAGGAAAGAACTGGCAAGTCTGTCTGTACCAGCATAAAACAAAATGTGTATTGTGTACTTCATATATAAATAGATATTAGGCTGTAGAAGTTCAAGGGAATGACCTGTAAGTAGTATGCATGTTCCCAAACGTCTATGCCCAGTAGGGGAACCAAGTTTGGATTTACAGTAACCAAAGGGTCCTGGAATACAGAATCAATTACAGAACAGGAAAAATCATAAATAAATTTTCAATAGAGAAATTTTCTGAATTGTATATAAATACACATACATAAATGGCCATACTGCCACATACTCTCCCTTTTGAAACAAATAGTTTGGTGCATACCTGATTTGGGGTGGTTTCAACCACAAGGTGCTTCAGCTCTTTGTCCAAACCCAGCCACTGCATAGACAAGAGATTGTGACTCGAAAAAAGTATAGAGGTGAAAAAAGAATCAGACGCATCAAAAGCTGTAATAAAACCACTAATTCACTAAGCACAAACTTCAAAATAAACGAACTTGAGACTTACCACCCAGCCAGAACCTTGTACAGCAGCACCTTCTGCAGACATCTTTTGTATCAGAGCATCTAAAGAGCCAAAGTGATTATCAATCTCCCAGCCCAAAGAACTCTTCGGAGGCTCACCACCTCCTTCCTGTCATAAGATTTTAGCAGTCAGATATAAATTTCTCCTCAAATAAGAACAGAAGTATAAAGGATATTCACTTACACGAGTAGGGGCAAGGTTCTTCCAGAAAATTGAGTGGTTTATATGGCCTGTTTTGGAAGTAAAACCATGTTAACCCAAAAACAAGCAGTATGGCAATAACTAGTAAGATGCTGAAATGCTGTAGGGAGCAATTATCATGTTGATAAGTTATGTGCAATAGTCGTCGGTTTGGAAGTGAGATTAGAACATGAACATTTGAATAACTGTAATCAGCAATAAAATGCACAATCTACCAATCAAAGTGGAAACATAGAGTCTCAATGAATGTGATAACAGAAATTTCATTTGACTTGGTTTCCTGAATGGATATTAATAATCTGATATAGAAAATTCCTATTGTCAATGCTCAAAGAGCCACAGCAATAACTAGTAAGATGCTGAAATGCTTTAAGGAGCAATTAGCATGTTGATTTGTGCAATACTCGTTGGTTGGAAGTGAGATTAGAACATGAACATTTGAATAACTGTAATCGGCCATAAAATGCATAATCTAACAATCAAAGTGGAAGCATAGGGTCTCAATGAATGTGATAACAGAAATTTCATTTGGCTTCGTTTCCTGGAAGAATATTGATAATCTGATATAGAAAATGCCTACTGTCAATGCTGAAAGAGCCTTAGCAATATTCACAACCTCTCCTAGAAAATCCAAAAGCTTATCCTCCATCCGATTTAAACCTAATTACTCGGAAATGCACAAAATACATCTAATTCACTCCGAGAAAACCAGTGTTCGATGCAACCGTATACACAATCTAAAACGAAATTGAAACAATACATCTGCAAATATACGGATACAGAGAGAGAGAGAGAGAGAGAGAGAGAGAGAGAGAAATGGACCTCCGCCGTTGAACTTGATGGCGCTCTGCAATTTGACGGCGGCGGAAGCATCGCCCTTGCTGATGGCCTCGTGGAGCTGCTCGAGAGCCTTGTTGTAGTTGGTGACGTAGGCCTGGTGGTGCTTCTGGTGATGGAGCTGCATGATCTCTCCGCTAATGGCGGGCTCCAGGGCGCCGTAGTCATAGGGAAGGTCAGGAAGCGTGGCGGTCTGCAAGCCGCGCAGCTGCTGCCGGAACGCTTGCGCGGTGGCGGAAAGGGTTTTTCGGGTGGCTAGGTTTCGAAGTGCCATTGTGGGTATACTCTTCCTGCTTCTTCGAGATTCTGTTACTATATATCGAGCAGTCGAGAGAGTGTGAGACGGCAAAACGAGTGTCTGTGTAGGTGTAAGGTGTTGACGGTATTTTATCTCTGTGGGTTCTGAGTCGACTCGCCGCCTCGACGAGGAGACTCGGATTTTTATTTTTTTTTTAATTTATATTTTTTAGGAAAAATTTGCATTTTTCATCCCTAAATTATAAGGTATTTATAGAATTCATCCCCGAGTGTTAATCATGTTCACTTTTCATCCCTAAGTTATCATTCGCGTTGCACTTTTCGTCCTTCCGTGCTTACTTTTCTTATAGGAGTGGTAATACTTCTTTAATAACACTTTGATTTACGAGAAAGTGCATAATAATTACCTAAAAGTGCGAGATGTATGTAAAACTCTTGTGAGCCTAATCAGCGAATAACACTTTGACAAATATCTCTTTGGCCATATAAGACATTGAAGCATTTGAAACATAATCAATGGGTAGATTAACATTGGCATTTGTAGTATGAAACATTAGAGTGGAAAACAAAGCCTTGCACAACCAATTTGAAAAGAAACTCCAATGTACCAAAATTTATTTTAAATAAAATTCCAAGCCCATTGCCACAACAACAAAGAATAACAGGATTGCCAGAAGCTACTGAGAATGATCCTGCTCAAGCTGCAGGAGGCCAAATCAAAAGAATATGAAGAAGAAGAAGAAGAATTATCTTCCTGGATGTTAAACATGGTGTCTGTCAGTCTATGAACAATTCAACAGAGAGGATTGGGGGGCATTTGCACAAAGTTATGTTCACAACGCAATGTTGCTTTCACTGGCAGGTATGGAATTGGCCTCAGAGTTCATGAGATGAGAACCCCTGCTACTGATGTCGAGGCTCTGGAAATGCCCGAGGGGATCCTGCTGCTGCATTGTATCTCGGAGGCCTTGCGCCTGGGAAGCCAGCAAGACTGGGTAATGGGGAGCCGATGAGCGTGGCTGGAGAGGGTGGAACGGTGGCATCTTCATGTTCTGGGACTCGCTTGGCCCGGGCTGTGGCTGGTGTGAAAAGAATGCAGACTGATTATAAGGAATGTGCTGCATTCCCAGATTGTATGCGTCTGAAGATGACGTTATGTCCCCAGTAGCAACTTTGAGCCTCTCGACTTCCTGCTTCAGTGCTTCATTCAAAGCTGTGTTTTTGGGACAGACAAAAATACAACAACATTGTCAATCATTGTCACGAATGATGTTCAAGATGCAAGAATCGGGATGGCCGATATTTGAACCATAATGGTCATGAAAAACGCAAAACAGCATAGAAATGGTCATAAAAAACGCAAAAGCATAAGACAGTAAGGCAAGGAAATCAGGTAAAAAAGCCAGGTTTTGGTGGGCACATACCATCACGCAACTGAGCTTGTTGTTCCATGGCTTGCAAACGAAGCTTAAGCTCGGTGTTCTCATTTGAAAGCCCTGTCGTGTCCCTCTGTGGAAGAAAAGGAGAGCCAATTATAACGATTGGATCTTGGAGGCTTTCTTTGCTCAAAGAAGAAACAAATATTTCAAGAAAGTAAAAGATTTCACAGTACTAACTCAACATGAATTGTTATTTCCAACTCATGATTATCATACCGAAGCATTCTCTTCTATAGTTTGCAATTACAAGAACAGAAACATGATGGAACGAATGGTTTATCAAACAGTCCAAGCATGCATTGGCAAACATTATAAAGGTCATATAACACATTATAATGCACAGTGTGACTGTATTGGATTTGGTTTCACGCTATCATACATACCATCCCATTTTGTCAGAATTTTGAAGCAAAGGATGAGACTGCAACAAACCTGGAACAGGGTGAGCTGAGCAGAAAGAGTGGTTGCCTCGGTTTGAAGGGTCTGAACTTTTCTCTCGAGTTCAGACATATATCGCGCTTTCCTCTCCTTTGATCGAGCTGCAGACTGCCGATTCGCCAGAATTCTAAACAAAGCCTAAAAACTCAGACAACCATAGAGCTCCAAATCCACAAAACACTATTTCAAACTGCATTGCATGACAAGCTGATCACAAGAATATGACCCAACTCCAGGAAGTTGCAGGGGGGAAAGACTAAAGAGTGATCATAACTAGACAATAACTGCAATTTCTCAAGGCTGAATATAAAATCATTGCAGCTAACAGATAGAAACATAAGACATGACAGCTCCATATTCTAAACCAGCAAGATCGTTTCAAGAAATACCCAGATCTCAGACGAACAGTTTTATGCAGAATGGACTAAGAAGAGTTCATAATTCAGGTGAAAATTTAATATGAGAAAGACAAGGTTAAATCATTTGGGCCCAGTCTTGAAAAGTAAAGAAAACTCATCAAAAGCTACTGTCAAAACTCAAAAGTTGAGGGCCAATCATACTATTGATGTGATAACTACAAGGATACAAATTCGACTCTCCTACCTATAGACTTTTTGATTTTAGCTGGTTGGACAATCTAGACTGATTTACTTTACCCGTGTACACCCTAACATAGCAATGACTACGGATTTCTCTAGTAAATCAAAAACTCAAAAGTTGAATTGATTAAACTCTAAAAGATCTACCACACACTCCATATATGAGTTTTAAAATCTAAATTTCCAGATTTTCAGTAAACTAGTAAAGTATATCAGCGATTCATATTCAGAACAAGCAGTGAAGAAGATGAAGTTGCAGAAATTACAGCACAGTAAATAAAGCTTCAATTCTCAGCTACCTTTTAGCTCGCTTAGGGTCAATGGTCCAGAGCTCAGCCAGCTTCTCAGGAGCCAAAGCCTTCTTAGCTTCAATGGCACTCTCGCTCAGCAGCAAACTGGAGCTATCCACCGAGTTGCTGTGCCGATGGCGCGGCCGGTTCGATGCAATGCCTCCATCATCCGCCGCGCCTCCGGCGCCGGCATTGTCGATTCCGGCCGCCGCGGACATGGATCCGGCGCCGAGCTTCTCGATGTCCATGAAAGTGGAGAACAGATCGTCCTCGGAGCCGATCTCCTCGAAGCTGCCGGCCGGCGCCGCATCGAACGGGTCGGAAGCCAGATCCAGATCCTCCGGCAGACGGAAGTTCACCTCCGAGTGAGCTCTCCGGTGGTGCGACGGCCACAATGCAGAGGGAAATTGCGGCGTCTGGTTCGTCGTCGGCTTTGGATTTGACGGATCTTGCATTGTGACGTTAGCAAAGTGTAAGGTGACGCCTTTTCTTCTGAGATTCAGAAAGTAAAAGACGAAACAAAAGCAGCAGCTTTCAACTTGGAGTCCAAGATGAACAGACGCAGTTATCTACATTCTACAGTGTAGTACAGCAGTGGCAGTTAACAGTTAAATGTAACACCAACACCGCGTTTGGTTAACTCTTTTTTGCTCAACCATTCTTTTTTATTTTATTATATCACACTCTAATTACCTAGATAATTTAAAATTACTTGAACCAAACGTTCCTTACTTTAACATGATTTTCCATCAAATTTTACCCACTTTCTCCTCCCACAAAATCCTATTTAAGATATTTGAACTCGAATTTAATCACGACAAACATGTATTAATAGTTTGCTTATAAATTGTTGTGTTGAAAGTCAAAATTTCAATTACTTTGTTATGATCTAAATTTAAACAATTAAGAGATTACAAGTAAACTACAACTCAGATAATAAAATTTTGTCTGGAAATAGATGATTGAATGGATGAAATATGACCACATTTTTAGTCGAGCCTGTGGCATTGAATCTTTCATACCATGATTTACTTCACATATATAATTTGTGAGTTATTAGACAATACATACTATCGGATAATGACTATGCATACTTTGTTATCCGAAAAAAGAAAAAGGGAAACTCCAAAATGCGAACTAATTGAAGTATTTAATTAGAACTTACTAGATTAAAAGCAAAGTTTAAGTATTACATTTTCAACCAAGGAATAATCTATGACCACTCATTTGGAATGATAATCAATACGCTATCACACAACATGGTAGTTGGCGATTAAAAGCAAAGTTAATACGAAGTATTTGTAATAATCTTTTTAAGATTCAATTTTATATTTATTTATAAATAAATATTATTAAACAAACTCAAAAAATAGGGATATTGGTTTGATTTTATGGCAAATTATTGTGTGGACTATTAATATAATGTACATTTTTATTATACTAAAAGTACATTAAAAATGTACTTTCAATACTTAAATAATGTACTCTAAAACAATGTAATTTATGTACAAAAATAATGTACTTTTAGTATATTAAAAATGTATTTTGTATTTATGATCCATACAGCTATGTGAACCATGGTCCATGCAATAATGATTGTGACTTTATGAAGTAGGCCTATTGTGGGCTCAATTTTGGGATTAATGGATGGATCACCATATTGGGGCCACTAAGATTTTTTAAAACTAGGGCCCATATAAATAGGTCCTATAGTTTGAATGATGATCACTGCATTTCAGGCCCAAAATAATGAATAGCTTGAACATTATACTTTACCAATCCTTATACTATAGAGTAAGGTTCACAATACACCGTGGACACAGGTGAATTTGTATATGTCTCATGTCGTGAGTTTTTGTATTTTCTGTTATAAAATTCTTATCTTAAGGGTATAATTATGTACTTGAAACAATTTAATAATTGTGTCTTATGTTAAAAATTTATGTGTTTTGTGCTGTGAAATTTTGTGCTTATAAACACAAATTATGTACCTAATTAAATCAGATTTGTTTCTTGTCTCAAAAAAAAAAAATCAGATTTGAAAAATAAGTAAATATATAACATATGTATGTGTCTTATATTATGAAATTATGTACTTTATAAGTATGAATTATGTACCTTGTCCAAAGTTCATAATCCTACGTGGACTTACACTGCTCGATTCAATGTCATTACTAGGGGTGTAAACGAGCCGAGCCGAGCCCGAACCTGGGGGTGCTCGAGCTCGAGCTCGACTCGAAACATGAGAGCTCGAGCTCGGCTCGAGTTCGATCGAGCTCAAAAAAATGAAGCTCGAGCTCGGCTCGTCTTATTTTCGAGCAGCTCGAGCTCGGCTCGATTGGCTCGAGTGTTCAAACTCAAGCCCGAGCTCGAGCCGAGTATCGACTCGTCATGGCTCGAATTAAGCTCGAGTTCGAGCTCAAATTTGACTTAATTAACTACATGCATCAATTAATAATAATATTGTTGTATCCATACATTAATAATAATACATCAAAATAATCATAAGTCCAATAACTGTAAAATCATCCCAAACACTTGAGGTCCTTTTTCTCTTGTTTGTTTGAAACTCTTGTAGGCTTGTTGTTTCTTCATTTTGTTGTGTATCATGATCTTTGGACTGTAATTCTATTCTTTCAAATGATCCAGCTTGTCCTTTCATCTCAGTGTTTGTTTCATTATTTTCGCCAATTGCTCTAGTTGAAGTGTATGTATTTTGCGGAATAGATGAACTTTCAGTGGACATGACTACTGAAAATAATAATAAAACAAATCAGTAAAACACCAAAACATAATCGAAAGTCCAAACAGTTATTAGTGTATACAGTTTGGGGTCAAATTAGTTACCAAACACAGAGGCAGGAAGGAAATACGTAGTATATTTTTCCAAACACGAAGGCAGAAAAGAGTAGAATATTTAAGTTTCCAAACACAATTTCTATTCCAAGAATACAAGATAGCAGCACTTAACAACAGTATACTCATTTATGTTAGAAAAAAAAAGTAGTATATTTATGTTTCCAAACACTAATCAATTTATGTTCCAAGAATGCAAGATAGCAGCACTTAACAGTTAACAGTAGTATATTTTTCTCCCAAAAAAAAAAAAACAGTAGTATATTTCTTCTATAAAAAAAAACAGTAGTATATTTCTTCTATCCAAAAAAAAAAAAACAGTATATTTCTTCTATAAAAAAACAGTAGTATATTTCTGTTCCAAGAATACAAGAATGTAACCTGTTGCAGCTGCGGGAAACGGCGGTGGGCGAGAGGCCGGTCGATCTCTGCTGCGGCGGCGGCCAAAGGCTGGTCGATCTCGGCTGCATCAGCGACGGAAGCGAGAGGTGGCTCGTGCTGCTGCTTCGTCTGCTGCCGTTCTATCGCGTCGTCTGCTGCCGTGAGGGATAAACGGGAAGTGGGAGGAATGGAGGTGGAGACCGGAACTGGAGAGGTGAGACTTGAGAGGTGAGAGGTGAGAGGAGAGGTATGCTGATGGTGAGTGGCGGCTTAAGCTTAAGCTTTTGATTTAGGGTTAACTGTACCTATGTCTTTACTCTTTTTTATTATTATTATTATTATTATTATTATTATATAAAAATATGTGTGGCTCGCGAGCAGCTCGACGAGCCACGAGCCTAAAATATTTAGGCTCGAGCTCGACTCGATTATTTAACGAGCCGGCTCGAGCTCGGCTCGAGCTCGAAGTTGACCGAGTTCGAGCCGAGCTTTGACCGAGTAGCTCGCGAGCGGCTCGCGAGTGGCTCGACTCGTTTACACCCCTAGTCATTACTAGTAGGTTGATGGATCGCATGCCCTAATCCCCGGCACACATGTTTTGACCTTGTTAGCCATGTTGGCTCCTTAAAGTAGGGAAGCTATTGTACATAGGCTTAGCATATAATTAGGTCATGTTCAACTGGATCCATATAATTACAAGATAAACATTAGGATTTACTACTAATTTGTTGTAATCAATCATGATTTACAATTACTAGACAAAAGATCTAACAACTTATTATGTCGCATTATTACTTCCTTGAACTCTTTCTGCTATCTTATCCTCGTCATGATTATATATGTCCAATAACTAATCACATTCTCCCAAGTATAGCCCTAAACCTTTTGTGCATAACAATGCAATCCTTCACTCTAATAATTTTTTTTTTAAAAAAACAATAAGATTGTTGTATTCATGTTGTAGATTTTAATAAAATAATGATTAAAATTAAACTTAGGTTAGCTATAATAACTAATATTTAATTAAACTCTCACTCCCTCCGTCTCATTTTATGTGTCTCGTTCAGCTAACGGTTTGACTAAAGTTATTTTTAATTCAAATTTTTATAATGTTAAGTTTAGTATTAGTATATCAAATTTATTTATTTATAAACTACATTGAATACTAAAGAAAATAAGCAAAGAAAATAAATTGGTTTGACCAACAAATAGTAAACATGAAAGGTAAAATGAGACATAAGTATTTATCAATAAAAAACGGTTGGATATATGGCTCTTGACTCAAATGGTCAAACCCAAGTTTACCAAAGCTTATCATTGTGTGAAACCCAAGTCAATTCCAAAAAGATAAGTAGATAACATAGACGGGAACATAATAAGTATTAAATAGCAAGTCACTTAAGATTGAAAATCTAAGTGTCAATTGCCTCCAAACTAATCAATAAGAAAATCGTGTGAGACTAATGGCAATTACCATTGGTAATAAGATATATAGTACATATAAGCTACTTGTCACATTCTCTCATCTTCCTCGACAGACACGCACTATACGCATCTTTCAATTACAATACGTTATTGTATAATATGTTACATCAAAATTTTAGATGTCTTTCACTAGACTCATTCCTATTGGTTATACATCCAACTAATTTGATTTACATTGTTAGAATGAAGATCCAATTAGATTGAAAAGCAAAGGTGGGTAGGAGATATATGAGTATGAAGGTATGATAGTGTTGGGATATATGATGTTGTAAGAGAGACAATGAGTTGTTAAGGAACAAGACATGTGTCCATCTTAAATTAATGATGCAGGCATTGTGGACCAATGTTTGCTTTAATTTGCCAAATTGGGTGGCCATAATGGCCCATGGACTTATATTAGTCCTCTCACCAATTGCCTCTACCATAAGACACCGGAAACCCACCACACCACACCACTCTTGTAAGTTGTAATCACACATCATACTGCTGTTTTTACAAGATTTCTCATCATTCATATGTATATATCTTTCATCCAATTTTATGTGTGTCCCTCTCACAACCTCAAAATATTTGTACTACACAAGATTTTTGGGAACAGGGGTAGTGTGGTGGGACAAAATCTAATTAAATGATGTCTTCTTTTAGGTGATAGAGAAAGACAAAAAATCGTAGATATTGGCACTGTTTGGTAAATAATCAGCCTATCAGTCAATTTTGGCTTATTTGACCACTATTAGTGGTTTGGTTAATAAGCTTTTTGTAACTCCAAAATGCTAAAATTCAAAAGGCTACTCAAAGCAACCTTTTCAATTAGCTTTTTGATAAAAGAAATTATACCAAACAGCTATCAGCTAACAGCTAATTTATCAAACAACTTTCTACAATCAGCTAATGTTATCAACAAATCATACCTTCTAACCCAAACAACCAACCCAATCAGCTAACAGCCATTTACCAAACATGGCCATAATTAAAAGTGTGCATGGGTAAATCTGTAATATTTTAATACGAGAATGTGCTCATAATAACATAATCCAGGTTCAACACCAAATTGTACAAGGAAATCAATCCAAACCCAAACTTCCAATGCTCGAAGACAGGAATTGAATACCCACCATGTCGATAGAACCAACTCTTAAATGAGTTTTTTCATTTGCTAGACCAACGTTTTGGGGCCCTTTTGCCACATATTTTAATTTTATTGTGAGTCCACGTATAGTACTACCTACTATGTGATGAGACTAATTTAGTTTGGTTATGCCTTTCTTGATGACATCTCTCTCAAGGGCATTATTACTATAGCTACTACTCAAGGCCCTTAATTGGACCTATTTTAAGAATAACTATCTCAAAGACATTATTGCGTACTAAGTTTCTTCTTGTTTGGTTTAACACTTTTTTATGATAGCTACCTCAAACCAAAAAATTTAAACATTTTATGTAGATGAAATAGACATATGTGTTATAGTACATGTACTAGGTGTTTGAAATAAAGTTTTAACCTACCATATTGGTGGATTGCAATTTTCTTCATTTTATTTTCTTTAAAATTAATTATTATGCTGCGAGTAATTGAGCGCAAATACATTATCAAAAACAAATTACACACAAACCAAATATTCAAACACTAATAAATATATACTAAGACTTTTCTACCATGTACAATAATAATATCAGGTACAATAAATACTTAATTACATTGACTCATTGAGTACCCGATGCTATCTGTCTTATAAAAGATTATTAAATATACGTGTGTGTATGAATTACATAAAGCGCTTGATAGTGCATCCACATATAACTAATAGCGCACGTACGTGAGTACACTATTATAGATTCCGAGTACAATGCAGTTATTTGCAAATGCACTATCTAGCGTTTTCAAATGCACAATCGTACTTATATAAATGCCAACACATTTTTCATTAATTTCCTATCTTGATCATCTTAAATGAATGATGTAAATCACGGTAACTGGTTCAGCAAACAACCTTAAATGTCAGTGCGCACAAGAGATCTGCTTACTTTAGGCATAATCCTCACAATGTCGTTGCCGATATTCGAACCTTAATCTTTTTTTCTCAAATATTACTTAATGAACTAGTGTGCTAAATCCGTGCGTGCCACCAATTTACACATTCTCGCAAGACAGCTAGTTGCCATATCATCTATATATTTAGTGAAATTTAAATATGTGACAGACTGATGACAGTGTAAAGAGGCAAAGATTTTAACTATTATGGCATGGAGAGACATCATTGGACCGGCTTTCTTGTCTGTAACAAGGTTAAAGTGCAGTGAAGGACAAGGACCAATTACGTAATCTACTACTATAAAAGAAAGGCAAAAAACCAAAAAATGATTAAAGTGAGGTAAACTTGAGATTTACAGACGAAATCCTTGATACGTACTGTCTGTTGTTTAAACATGTATCCGACAAAAGCCATTGATCAAAATCAAGACGCCAGAGTGCAAAAGATTTATATAATAATATTAGCGAAAAGGAGAAAAAAGAGAGAATGGCTTGATTGGCTTCTGGGCATGCCATTATAGAGGAGTGCTAAAGTGGGAGAAGGATTAATTTTGATGCTGGGGAATTTTGCAATTTTTTACATTATTTTTTGTGAAAGAAATAATTTTAATTAATTAGGTGGAATCATGAACCATAACCCACATTCTCAAACATACCAATAGAATTATATTTTCAATATCGACTACAAAATTTAAACATATGGTAGATATGTTAAACATTTTGCGATGGGTCAAGCCACAGGTAGATATAGTCCAAGTCAAGTTAGGATCGATACTTGGTGTGTGCTTTGGGTAAGACTCAAATGATCATAAGGAGATAAATTAGGTGTGAAAAAATCACTAACCGGACTAGTCGCTACTCAAAATTGCACTTTGAGAGAAATTAAAAATACCATAAACCACAACTCCACAAGGTTTCAAGATCGACTCTTAGTGGGGTGACACTTTTGTCTTCTTGATTTGAACAGATCAACTATAAATAACCTAGATTGATTTACCTCCATGTTTAGAGGTTATAATAACAAAGCATGATTTACTTCGTACACACTTTAAAAAATGACTGCTGAGCTTCTTTTGTTACCAAAAAAAAATCATATATGCACAAACTAAAAACATAAAAGGACCAAACAGCTCCTAGAGAGTCAAACTGCAATACAAACTTAACTAGAATTATATATATTATCTTTTAGAACACATTCTCCTATTATCCCCTACTTGGTTATAAAAGGTCCATGCATGTCAAATCCTCAATAGTCTAATTACACTAACTTAAACCTCACTCTCCATTTGAATTCTCTTTCAAGATAAAAAAAATATATATATATTTCCGAATTGAATCTCAGTATGATTGAAGATTAGCTGAATGGAAGCGTCATTAATCGGCAACATCTTGTAGCCCATGATGACGAGAAGCGCATTTTCCCCTCCCAACAATTCTCCTTCTTCCAGTCTCCGTCGTTTCAATAATTCCGGCACCTCTCCGATCTGCAGTTTTTCCTGAATCAATAATAATGGATTTTTATCACCGCCCCAACAGGTTATTTCTGGAGACCCGACCCGGAAATGAAAGCAGCAGAACGCCGCACCGGAATGGGTATTCAAATGAAGCGAGCTTCGATACGAACATGGTGATTATCTTGGCGGCGCTGCTGTGTGCTCTGCTATGTGCGCTAGGGCTCAATTCGATTGTGAGGTGTGCTGTGCGGTTTAGCAGGCGGTTTGGTTTGGATTCGGAGGGCGAGGCGGGAGGCGGGCTGAAGAAGAGCAGTTTGAAGGAGATTCCGGTGGCGGTTTACGGGTCGGGGGTTAATATTCCGGCGACGGATTGCCCGATTTGTCTCGGGGAGTTTGTGGATGGGGAGAAGGTTAGGGTTTTGCCTAAATGTCACCATGGGTTTCACGTGCGGTGTATTGATGTGTGGCTGGCGGCGCACCCCTCGTGCCCGACGTGCCGGCAGTCGTTGATTGAACAGCCTCCGCCGTCTGATGCGGCGGCGGATGTTGAGGCTGGGTAAGATTCTTAAACCGGAGAGTTTCAACTCCGATGGGAGAGCCGAGGAATTTGGGGATTCTGTTTAATTTTCCGCCGCCGGCGGGCAATCAAAGTGCTGCAGATTTTGTTTATTGGTTCTTGTTGAAAAAACTAGAGATAGAAAGGTAGGAATGCGTCCTGAATTTGGCTTTTGGATTTTTTTTTTCTTTTTTTGGGTCATGTACTGATTGTGGTGTGAGTTTGTTGCATAAATTCTACAAATTATTCAACAAAGTTAAGGAAACCTGTATTGTCACCCTAACTGCATAAGATCAATACATGAACTAGCATTTGTTAAGGTTGATTGGGGGGTTCTACGAGCCTACTTCAGTTGGTTCGAACAGTCACCTTAAAGTCTTACTCCAATAACAATGTAATATTCGAATCCCACTAAAAACCTGGAGATGATTGGGAGACCTTAGCCGATCAGAGGTAACGACAACTCTTTGCGTAATATAATATACAGGCAAGGGGTGGGAATTTTGCCTATAGAGTAAATAGGCAAGAGGTGGGAATTTGGGACTAACAGAGCGACTCGCAATTTACCTCTTCCAGTGACTCTTAGGCAAGTGTTTTGAGAACTTATTATTAGTTTGGCTTAAGCTAAAAAAACCCAATGTATTTATTTATTTTCTTTTAAAAAAGAGTTGATTTGGGGGTTGGGGCCAGGGGTAGGGTGGGTGGGGGTATTTCAAATCTTCCAGCCGAGCACTATAATGTCAGGTTTGTTTTTAGAAACATTTTAAATTTTGTTACGTGTTAAGGTTTCATTCAATCTTCTAAATTTCTATACTATTAGACCTATCTAAGGTAGGTATGTGCCTTAGATATTTTTAGAACATACTAATAAGTAATAACCAACTTTTGAAGATTTGATTTAATTGTCAAGTGCTAATATGATATTGACTGGCATCTTATCAAACAAAAGATGAGAATCAAATGTTTAAAATAGACTTTTTAATAATCCCTTCCACAAATTAGTCTTTACAATTCATTGTACTTTATATCAATTTTTTGATGTCCCATCAAACAAAATTTGATCGTTATTCATTTCGTTACATATAATTTTAGGCTTATAAAGTAGTGAAAATTATTTCATTTTCCTTATATTCATTACTAGGTAGGCATTGCTAGTAAGGAACAAGGAATCATCATGTGCTCATAGAATGGCATCTCTTCATAACCTTTTTTATTTTCATTAATTTTCTTTCAACGTGGTGGGCCTACTTTGCCCCATATCAAGTCATACACTCATACATATCTTTATCCCTTTTCTTTTTTCAATATGTTATAATTTAAATATCACATTTCATTATTATAGACAATTTACACCCCAAAAATTTATTTATTTATTTTTTAATAAAAACAGACATAATATTTGGTTATAAACGCCACCACCATGCATATACTACATGTCTATGAACTTATTTGACAATGAGATAATCTTTATCCAAGTAATACTCTTTCATTTTTAAATATAAATAACCCTATAATATTCTCTCACTAACAAAATAATAATAAAATAATATTTAATATGTATATATGTAATCATATAAATAAAAATAGTTTTTAATTATTAATTATATAATATTTTATCTATTTATATTTTAAATACTAATTTATCATTGATAAATATACTTTTTAATATATATAAAATAAACATTTATAACTGATACGATGAAAAGTTTTGTCAAATGATGCCAAAAGTTGATGTTGTCATTCATGGTTTCCGATGCAATGACAGATCAAAGGTGGCTCTTGCCCAAATTTTGTGGTTGAGACTTGGACACCATCACTAAATATAGTTACATACGTTATAATTTAAATATAACATTTTTATTATTCCACATTTACACCAATAGCCGATTTACACCAAAAAAAAAAAAAGCCCATTGTACCTTTTTACGTATAAAAAGTCTAACACAAACTTAAACCGTCAATGCCTATAGATGATTGAACCTCACCTTATTATTGGAAGCAAATTTTAATTATCTAATAGACCAATTTACGAGCAACTTATCAACAACTTACCACCAAAAAACATAGTCTTTAGTTTGTAATTTGAACATTTATCCTCATTCATACAATATACAAGATAGGACTAATAAGTACAACCGTTCTGCTGATAACAACGATCGCTGTATGATTCTTTTGTAAAAATAGATTCAATCAGAAATCAATGTACTCGAACAAACACAAACGGAACATTGAACTTAATTTATTGAACTCCATAGGATCACCAAACTCTCAAATGGGAGATATTACAAACATTCACTTAGACCGGCAGTGTGTTAGCTAAGGATGAGATTGTACTAGGGGACACTGCCCTGGTTCCACCCAAGTACCATTTCTTGATCATCCCAGCCACATTTGCATTCTCCACTTCAATTGCTGAGTCCTCTTTCCCCTCTGTGGCAAACACAATCTGTTCAACAATAGACGAAAAGTTAGTCAATATTGAAGAATGTGTCTCAATTAACAGTCTACACATTCTCAAAAATTCGTGTATATGCCGGTGGCCATTGGCAAATTCACAGTGGGCTCGTGGGGGCTGTGGGGGTAGCTGCCCTCACTCTCCACCGCCATCCCCTTTATATATATTGGGATATATATATATATATATATATATATGTCTATAGTTAACTTATAAATATTAAATTTACATAAATTTAACCAAATGATGAGTTAGCTAATTAGATGGTAAGGCATATGATTTTTACCAAAATGCTTAGATTTTTAAGTTTTTTTTTTTTTTTGTTTTCCTCAAAATATCTCATTGGTTTGTAATTTTTCGCCCCCACTGGCAAAGATTTCTGGATCTGTCCCTACTGGTGGTTGGTGCTTACAGTGATATACGAATCGAACCCTATATGTACGCTTTGCGTGTTAGTGAACCAGAGATCCTAACTCTTTCTGGATTAGTCAACCAGTTGTGCTATGATCGAGTGGAAGTCGAAGTTAACAATTAGATGAGTTGATTGTTACCTTAGCTGTGGCAGTGTTGGCTGGGAAAGAAAATGTGATGACAGAACTTTTCTTGAAATATTTGGACTGGAAAAAGCCCACAACTTTCTCAAGGGCATCTTCCTCTTCCTCTTCATATTTATCCACCTCTGCCAATAGGTCCCTCACAGAATTCTCAAGCTGCACCCCATACTGTGACCCTTTGATCTCCTTAATCACCACCACTCTCAACACTTTATCCACTGGAGCTGCAAAATTTTGTCACAATTTCCATAACATCATCATCAACAACAACAATAATGAAAGTTTAAGGTATTGATCAACCGAACCATACCGGGTACGACTGTCCATAGTATAGTTGATTGCACCAAATACCATATAAAATCACTATAGTATGACTAGTTGCACTAGATACTATAAGAACACTACTCGGTATAATCACTCATAATATGACTGTGTGCACCAGATACTATATATGGAGATCTCATAGTACCCCGTACAAGCCAAATAGTGTACAATATTATACCAAATCAACATTTTAAAATGTTCTATAACAATAAGAAAATAAGAATAAATTAGGGACAATTCCAACCGAGCTGATAGGACTATGGCTTGGTAACCACACAGTTGGAACTTGGGAGCAACCTATTGGTTAGCCAGAAATTGTCAACCTATGCTGCATTGGTTTACCTCTTTGTGGTCATTTGACAGCTAGGGTCACAAAATGGGTTTACCTAATGCACATTCTCTCGAGTAGTGACTACGAAAATCACGGAGAAAGGGGAGAAAGATAAATTTACCATTGATAATAGCCTCAAAGAAATCATCATCTTGAGCTAGGTCAACTGGTGTTTTGCCCTTCCATTTGTGCAAATGTGACACAATTTCTGGGTCCAAATAAACTCCAATTGCAGTGTACTTTATTTGGAGAAAATGTATCTCAACATCAGTAATCCCTGAAGAATGGACAAATATCAACCACACTACTAAAATGTAAATCCTAAAAATTAGAGTATTAACTTTAATTAATAGAAATAAAAGAAAATTATAATTAGATTTATTTGTCCTTTTTTTGGGGGGCTTTACCATGACCCATCAGTGATAACAGCTTATTGTCCAGATTGACCTGGGGTGGGAATGGGATTTCATCCACCATCACCATTTCAGTACCCACTGCATATATAAAACAATTTTTTTAAATAATAATAATAATAACTCAAATTAAAAAAAAAATATTTTTGAAAATTGAAAATTACAAAAAGGGCTTACTCTCTTAATCTTAGAAAGCTGAAGGAGAAAGAGAAGGATATATGTCCGCAGCCTGCAAGAAGAACTGGGAAATTCTTGCATTGGCTAGTGATATATATACACATATTTTTATTTTTATTTTTTATTTTATTCACTTTATTTTGGTAGCCCAACAATCAACGGTCAAAACTTCTTCTAGCCTTGGGAAGTTAGGTAAGATCTGTGAACTGAAAAAGCCACGGTGTCACATATATGATTTATATCTCATTTGACATGAATATATGACTTTAACTCAAAACAAATAATTCCACGAACAATATGTAGTTTAAGTTGACAGAAACCAATTCGTATTAATTAAGGTTTAGAAAAAAAAAAAAAAACAATGACCTCGTACTGTCCGCGAAACGTGCACAACTGCTCTTAGTATTACTAACTCTGTTAGGATACAATCTATTCATAACTACTTTCTTAACCTATTGAAGCACAAAGACTCGATATCGATTTCACCGAGACTCAAATCCATTCCCTTTCATATATGAATGTAATCGGGTGCCACTAAACCACAATGTCTTGACTGAGCTATAAAGTACTCCGTATAATCTTTGATTGTTGGTATGTCAAAATCAATATCTTTCTTATATAAGAACAAAATAAATACAAAATTTATCCATGAAACGTGATAGGGCAGGAGCCATGCAAATGCAATCTCCTCCATCCACCCACGAGCGAGGAGCAATACCCACCGCGTGTTTTACCTACCACTGTCGATCGAAAGTCCAAACATATCAAGGAATGCTGATTTGAGGGAAAGGTTAGAATGGTCAAATTGAATTTATTGAAGTAATAAAAAATATTTATTTAATAAAATAGTAGTGATAACATGATTCAAATAATAAAGAGTAAATTGTCATTTTGGTCCACTGACTATAGGGGTATTTTTAATTGCAGTTCACGACTTTCAAAACTGTTAATTGCATATCATGACTATTCAATTTTTATCAATTTTGGTCACTCCGACCAAATTGCCGACCAAATCTCACCGGAAAATCTTAAACCCTAAAATAACGAGGGTATTTTAGTCATTTCACATGTCTTTTTTCTTCTCCGACGATGTACCAATTTTCTTCGGCGTCTTCTACGATTTCTTCGTCTTTTACAGAGAATTGAAATCGAAAGAATCTAATAGCATGAGACAAGGTTATTTTCTTTTCTTTTTGCTTTGAATTGAAGTCGAAAGAATCTTATAGCAACAGACAAAGTGATTTTCCTTTCTTTTTGCTACAAAGCAGACGAAATGCCCCTTAATTTAAAGGTTATAAAATTTGTAATCTGATCGCTGAAACGAAATAGAACTTACAGGAATCCGATCACACCCCAATATTAAATTTGATCTGCAATCCTTTGTTCTCGCTTGTTACGGTCACCGATACTGCGGAGAGGACGGAAATCCGGTTGAATAGTAGCAGCACTGCCAACACAGCGCATAATCTGCAACCCTTTATTCTCGCCGCCGATCTGAGAAAGAAAGGCCTCCATCTTTCAGATCTGAAAAATCCAAAAAAAAAACTAATCTGGGTTTTTGTTCTTCTGAGGTGAAGTGAAGAAGCTAAGGCCGCCGGAAATGGTAAGAGTGAAGACAAATAGAAAAGTGAGCTTCTCGGTCCGCCGGAAATGGTAAGAGAGAAGCTATTTTGGTTCGTCGGAAATGGTAGCTCGCCGGAGAAGAACAAAGAGGTGTGAAATGACTAAAATGTTTGAATACCGATCTCCCAACTGTCTTCCAAGCACTTTGGTAGAATTTTGCATGAAAGCCGTCCGACCCAGGAGCTTTCAGGAGACTCATATCAAAGAGCGCTGCTTTTGTTTCATCTATGGAAAAATCAGCAGTAAATCTGGTCCAGGCATCCTCCCTTAGAATCGGGAATCGACCATGAGGTACGCAATGCGTATCAATATCAACATCCTTCGTAAAAATACCTTGAAAGTAATTCTGAATATCCGCCTCGACTTGAGTCTCATCTGTCATGAGGTTCCCAACAACATCCACAAAACTATGTTTTCTATTTTTAGCTCTCTTGGTCCTAGTGGCTGCGTGATAGAACTTGGTGTTGCGATCACCCGATGCAATCCACTCTTCCTTAGATTTTTGGAACCATAACAATTCTTCCTGTAACAGAGTTTCCTCTAAGTCTTTCTTTAACTTGCTTTCCAACTTGAGCAGGCCGGAGTGACCCCCACGATCAAGTTTTTGTTGAATGCCATCAATTCTCCTCAAAAGATTGTTCTTTCTATGATGAATGTTACCAAACACCGTGTGATTCCACTCCTTTAGTTTGTCAGCCATGGCGTCTTTATTATTCCACATAGTATCCTCTCCTTTCCAATATTTTCTAACGTAGTCCAAGAACATCGGGTGCCTAGTCCATGCCCCTTGGAAACTAAAATTAGCAGTACCCGTATTAGTTCTGGTGTCAAGGTCAATCAGCACCGGGCAGTGATCCGATCCCACAGCAGGTAGATGCGACACTTTGGTATTTGGAACCAGGTCCAGCCATTCCATAGAGCATAGAGCGCGATCCAACCTGGCTCCTCTAAAAGTTCCTTCCTCGCGACCCCTCTTCCAAGTGAATTTCTGCCCCGAGTACCCGAGGTCAAGCAGCGCTTCATCAAAAATCAAGTTTTTGAACTCACTATTTCTGTATGTTCCAGGGTTGTTAAAGCTCGAACATTCATCATTGCAGACAGTGGCATTGAAATCTCCAGCTATAAGCCATGGAAGCTCAACCTTAACCTTCCTTTTACATAAATCCCTCCAAAGCCTTCGGCGAATGTGAGGAGCAGGGCTACTGTAAACAGTAGTAAAGTTCCACTTTCTACCGGAGACTTCCGTGATGACCATGTGAACAAACTGAGGGTGGGAATGTAGAATCTCAAGCCTACAAGCATCCGACCAGAGGATCCAAATTCCCCCACTAAAGCCGAGGGCTTCGACTCTCGCCCACCTATCGAACCCGAGCTTAACGCACACTGCATCGGCATTAACTCCGGATGTATTGGTTTTAACTAAGCAAAGAATATTCGGATGATGTTTACTTAATAACCATTTCGCAGCTCTAAGGAACTTCTTAGACGCTGCCCCTTGGCAGTTCCATGTAATAATCTTCATAAAAACAAACCAAAAGAAAGGGAAACAACAGCAAAAACAAAAACACGAAACAACACACCCAAAGAAAAACACAGAAGGGAAAAAACACAACAAACCACCGCGCTGCAAAGCAGCCCTACGCTTCAAACTCCATTTCCTCAACGTCCGAGGTGCCCAAGGACGTTTCGTGCCACCCCTGCTCCATGTGGTCCCGCTCATCAGGCTGGCTTGAATCCGAAGGATCATCAAGGTGTTCCGGGATCACCTCTGTTCCTGCCAAGCAATCTTCAAACGCTTCGGTTTCAGACTCAAAAACCTGGACAGTGGTAGCTCCAGTTTTATCCCCCATAACAAGCGTGTTTTCACTCGCAGCCCCTGCTTGATTCACCTGAGGACTCGACTATTGTTTATTCGGTTTTCGTTTCCTGCTTGTCTCACCAGCTTCGCTTTGTTTTTTGTGAGTGCCATGCACGTTATTTCCATTTATTTGTTTCTCAGACACTTGTACTGCCGCCCTCTTCCCTTTTGACAAGCCCGCGTTAGTAGCCCCCTTTGTTTGTTCCGTTCGCTACTCCTGCTCGCAATTAACACCCTCAGTCTCATCCCCTGCATCGTCGTTCAGACTCGCAAATCGTGACCCTGATGACACATTATTGTGCTTTCCTTTCCATCACTCTGCTTATTCATTTTTCCACTCTCTTTCCCTCCTTAATTTTTATTTTCCTGATTTCGTGGGTAGTTCCTTTTCGGATTCGTCGCTATCATCCAAGAACCGTAGTCCTCTGTAACCTCTGGTCTAATTAAGGGACTTTCCTTATAGGCTATTTCCTTATCTTTTCCAGTTCTAAGACCGTTAGTGGCCGTCGAGCCGTTCGCCAACTGATGTTCGCCGTTTTCCGCCATATCCACTGTTTCATTGGCGTCCTGGTTCAAGTGGCATCCTCCAGAATTATGTCCATACATTCCGTATTTGAAACAAATGAGTTGTAGACCCTCATACACAATCGGCCTGACTCGGTTTCGCAGTGTGAACTTGGCTAGGAGAGGTTTAGTAATGTCGACCTCCACACAAACTCTCGCGAAACTTGCTCGTGACACTAGGCTTGTAGCAGTATCAATGTTGATCGGACGGCCAACCTTCGCTCCGACACGCATCAGAAAAGCGTGATCATAGTACTCAGCAGGCAAACATGGAAAACGAATCCAAACTATCATACGTTCAGTTTTGTCCGTAAATGGATCAAAGTTCGGAATCCACTCCTTAACAATGAGATAGTGATCTAACACCATCCACGGCCCCCCATACTTAGCAAACTCGTAGTCATCAACCGAAGCAAACTTGACTAGAAAATAACCGTTGTCCACTGTAACCAACTCCATTCTAGCCTTTGGCCGCCACAGCGCTGTAAGACGCCTAAGGAAATAGCCATATCCGACATTTCTGCCCATCACCTTAACGATCAAAGTCTGCTTCCACTTGCTACGGAGCCTCACCTTTTCCTCATTGGTGAGACGTATGACTGGGCAGTTCTTATCAACATCATCATCTGTCTCTTCCTCATCGTCAGAGACCAGATCCATTTCATCAACCAACGTCTGTGTAGTCCCTGAAGTTTCATTAGCCACCACCTGCTTAAAAGAAAGCGTACCTTTTTGGATCTCAGGGCTCGACGTCTCCGTCACCCTATTCTGCCCATCCAGCAGTATCTCAGCCATTGGTGATTCAGTGGACGTCTTGTTCTTCTTCGTGCTTCTTTCGAGCAGATCTTGTTCTTCGCTGTTCATGCCCGTTGAGAGCGTTTCCCTTGAGAGCGTTTCCATTACGTCTCCATATTCACAATTTAGTTATTTAGATTCAAAAATTGTGTTATACTATTGGATATAGAGTTATGAAGTTGTGAATATAGATTTATGAAATTGTGAACATAGAGTTATAAAATTGTAAACATGGATGTGGGTCCATCTTGTTGTTTATGGCATAACAATTGGGCAAATTATGCTGTGGACCAGGTTCACCTTGCAAGGTGGACCTGGGTCCAAAACTACGTCGTTTTTGTCTTTTTTTTTTTTTTTTTTTTTTTAAATTAGTAAACATATTGTTGAATATAGAGTTGTCCAAAAATGTGTGAATGTAGAGTTGCCCAGAAATGTGTGAATGTGGAGGTTTCAAATTGTAAATATGAAGTATATAAATCGTGAATGTAGAGTTATGCATGTGTGATTCTGTAATAGAGTTAAGAAGTTCTAGCAACTTGTAGCCCTGTAATGTGTGAATGTGGAATTTTCAAGTTGTGACTATGGAGTATAGGACCTGTGAATATAGAGTTTTGAATGTGTGAATGCATAACAGTGGTAATATAGTTACTAAACATATAATCCTGTAATGTGTGAATGTGGAGTTTACAAATTGTGAATATAGAGTATAATGTATGTGAATGTAGACCCAGGTCCACCTCCACGGCATAACAACCCTAACAACTGCACTGTCTATTCTAATGAGGAAACAATGTCGTTTTTGGAACGTGATCCACGTAATAATGATTGGACTTCGACACTCCTAAGATTATAACATTGGGCTAAAGTTCAGTTTCGGCCCAATTCAGGCCCACTATAACCTGGACATGAGGTGCTTGTTGATTGAATATCCTGAAGACATAATCTATACTATATATAAAAACAATTTCCTCCTCCCAAATTTTCCCCCCAAAACTTAGGGGTATTTTGGTAAAATCATTTATTTTATTTACTTATTATTTTAGGGTATTATTTATTAATTATCCATCCTATAATATTATTATGGTAATATATGATAATGATAATATGATAATATGGTAATATTGTTAATATTAATGGGTGATGGTGATTGGTGATATATAATTGATAATTGATAATATGGTATATGGTATATGGTATTATTCTTAATATTAATATATTAATATATAATATATTAATATATACTAATATTAATTAATTAATTGGTGATTATTTTAAAAAAGAATAATTAATTGGTGATTGGTGATTAGTGATATGATAATCTATATCTATATCTATATTTATATATATTTATATAATTGACATGTAATTAACTATATTAGAATGAAAAAATTATATAATATTGTAGTAAACTTTTTACATGTCAATCATCTATATCTATATTTACATAAAATTAAAATTAATTATACTTTCCTTTTGAAAAATCTTCCATATTATGTTTATCCTCCACTATATTATGATGAAAAATGACTCTTCTCTCACAACGTACCAATATCTGTGCTCTCACTATTAGTTAGAGATCTATAATCTGTAATTCTACGAAGTCGAAGATCGAACTTTAACACGCGTAAAATTGTTATGGTATGCGGTATGATTTAATTTTTAGTTGATTCATTCTGCATGTTGGAGATCCTTATGGTGTAGTCTGCATTCCATAGAGTATTTTGTAGTACTGTGATTTAGTTTGATTTTAACAGCTCAATATGCTTTAATTTTTGCTGATAAGGTTTCAAGTAGTTAGGCCAATTTTGCCATGGGCGTATCACGTATGTAAAATTACAATTTAATTTTCAGAGTGATTGTAGTGAACAATCAAATGTTTTCTATAATTATATATTTTAATCACATTACTTTGATTGGTAATTTCTAATGGAAAAACATTGTATTGTAACTTTGTATTACAAGATTTTGAATGATAATACCTTATTTAACTATCCATCTTTTTAGTTGTACTGTGCAAAATAACTAGCAATCTACGGATGCTCATCTATATATTGTAGAATTTGCAATCTTGATCTTCCCCATTTACGGATGCTTATGTAATTTGGTAAAAATGGTGGTTACTATACTTGAATAAATCCTCAATTATTCATTCCAATTGTTCGTTTTACCATTCCAATTCTTCATTTTATAAAAAATGGTGCATTGGAAGCTAAACATGGGTCATTGTATCATTGATTGTTGATTCCAATTATTATTAATCTTTATCATTAATTGCACAATACTAATTCACACTTATTAGTTAAAAAATGGTGATTACTATACTTGAATAAATGAAATAATAATATTAAATTTTGTAGCCTCGATTTAAAATCTATTATGTTAATATAATAATAATAATAATAATCTATACTATATATAAAAATAATATCCCCCTCCCAAGTTTTCCCGCCCAAACTCAGGGGCATTTTAGTAAAATGAAATTAAGAATTATTTTATGGTTATTTTATTAATTAACTATATATATTTCCATTATTTTATGGTTATTTTATTAATTAACTATATATATTTCCATAAAATTTATTTTATTTTATTAATTAACTATATATATTTCCATAAAATTTATTTACATAATCCGGTAATCCCAAGAAAATTAAAACATCTACTCCAGTAGCATTCTTCCTAATTTTATTAATTAAAACATCTACTCCAGTAGCATTCTTCCTAATTTTATTCCACATATATATATGGTTATTTTATTAATTAACCATTTATATATTTATATATATATGGTTATTTTATTAATTAACCATTTATATATTTCCATAAAATTTATTGCCAATTACCTTAACCATTTATATATTTCCATAAAATTTATTGCCAATTACCTAAAAAAATTAAAACCTCTATCATTCTTCATAATTTTATTCCAACAGATTTAAGTTAACGTCAATTTCTCTCATATAAGTTCCGAGCATGAGAGATTGTTCCCTCACAACTTCTGAACTCGGCAAAGTCGGCATTCGTTTCATACGTTTCCGATCACAACTCCGATGGACAAGCTCAAGACTCAAGAGTAAGTGAAAATCCTTTGATTTCTTTCTTTATTTTCATGGTTATGCTTTGTTATTCTTCCTTTATTTCATCATTTAGTTTCTGATTTCGTGTTAACAATTTATTTTGAAATTTTTTGTAATTCAATTCGGTGATATATCGTTTCCTAGCGATAACGAAGCCCCATCTAACTCCTCTGAGAAAGCTACGGTGGTGCATGCACCAAGAATTTCACCGACCTACTTGAATCGGTTTAAAAAGATGGTTTCCAATGTGTCGTCGCCGGCACCGGTAAATCGCAAACATTCATCGGCGTCATCTAGGGTAAACGATAGGGGTTAGCGGAGGAAGAGGAGAAACAGCATACCATATTCTCCCCCACAAGTGAAGTAGAAGAAAGATTTTGTTGACTACAAGTGAGTGGATGGGAAAAAGGTAAACGTGGTTCAAGGTCGTGAATTACATATTGGGGTTTTCGATGTGGAAGAACTGATGAAGATTGTTGAGTGTTTTTACCAGTATCAGCAATTGGGTCAGAAAGGGAAATAGATGAGGAGCAAATAGCGTGCAAGGGTTTAATTCAGTTATTGTTACAATTATGTAGTGTGGTAAAATTACATATTTTTCTATTTCTAAAAGTTATTTTTTTGGAGAAGTTTCTGCATATTTCTTTTTTAATTTGGTTTGGTTGTTGTTATAAATATGTTGTAGTAAAATTATTTGCTATTCCTATCCCTTAGTTGTGTTTCTTTTGAAAAGTTTATCTTATACTCTTGCATATTATTATGATTTTGTGATAGGATAAAAATAGTAATCCTCCTGGCATGGTATAATCAGAGATGAAGAAGTAGATCTATTGCATGAATAATAATAATATATATTTTATACATTGATATAATCCTGTGTTAAGATAATAATAATAATAATAATAATAATAATTCAGAATTCTTAATATAATTTTCTAATATAATTTCCTAATATTAATATTAATAATTCAAAATTCTTAATATAAGTTCCTAATTAATTTTTTCTATTAAATCTGTTTATAACGGTAATTACAAATATAGTATTAAGAAAAATTAGTAGGATTGATAATCGATTTCCTAATATAATTTTTTATGTTACCTAAAAGGCTTCCTCCCAATTTGTTTTTTTTTTTTTAAGTACTACCTATCATATTTTTATTAATTGATACTTTTCCTAATATATCTAACCTAAAAGGTTTCATCATTTTTTGATAATACTGATCCATATGTTAATCTATTTATTTTGGTAATATCTATATACTATATATAAAAGCATTATCCTCCTCTAGAATTTTCCCGCCCAAACGTAGGGGTATTTTAGTAATATGATAATAATAATATTATTATTATTAAATATTAATAATATTAATTATTATTACTATAGAATAATATTAATGATAGAATAATATTAATTATAATTGATTATAATAGGTTATTAGTAATTATGGTAATTATTATTATAGAATAATATTAATAAGATAATAATGTGGTTTTGATTGTTACAATTTTTAACAATATTTACCTAAATGTACTCATATTCTGGCTGAGATACAAAATTATGAATGTCAATCATATTATATTATATATGCTAATAATATCTAATAATTGTAATTGGCAATTGCTATGTAAAATTAAATCAAATATTTATTATATTTTATTACGAATGTCAATCATATTATATTATATATATGCTAATATATTAAGAATGTCAATCATATTATATATATATATATATATATGCTAATATATGCTAATAATCTATATCTATATAATCTATATATGTATATATAATCTATATTTCTATACTATATATAAAAGTAACATCCTCCTTCCAATTTTTTTCCTGCTCAAACTTTTGTTAATATTTAATTACATAATTTATTAGTAAAATAATTAGTAAAGCTTAATTGGTAAGAAAATTTTATTAATTAATGGAAAATTTTATTAAATAATATCTATTAATCTATTAATTTTAATTGGTAATAATCATTATTGACAAATTGAAAAGGAAACGAATATTATTAATTAATGGAAAATTATACATATTCCTAATTGACTGAAATAATATTTGATTAAGAGGTAAATTGAAAAAGGAATTTGATATTATTAATTTATAATTCTCAAATTCCATACCTATAAATACAATGGATGGTGACAAAAAAAAAATTATAATTCTTCATTTTGCACTTGCCTCCCTTGTCTCCTCATGTTGGTAGTTCTCTCATTCCCTTCTTCCACCGGCCAGTAAGAAATCATATTACAAGGTTATGATATTACGTTAAATCTTCTTTTTATGATATGAATTAATGAATTAATTATTGCATTTTCTTTTTATAGTTATGTAGTGGTCAGGTGTTTGCAAGCTTTTGAGCCTCGAAGAATATCCAATTGTTCAGAAACCTGTTAATCCTAGCCTCTTCATGCATCGTTATACTAATGGTCAGGGACTGAGGGTCAAAATAATTCATCCTCTATTCGTTTAAGTCTGTACCTTTTTCTCTTATCTTTGATGTGTAAACTAAATTACTAAGGATAATGATTAATTGTCTCTATGAATTGGTGCATCTTCATCCAAAATGCTTAGATAATTATCGAATGTGCTTTCTTCCAAATCGTTTTGGGCTGTAAAAGTTGAAATGCATAATTTTGACTTCTCTTCCTTCATCAGTTTTAATGAAAGGTGACTACAAGAGTGGCGTATCAAAGAGAGTGTTGCAAATTGTTGCAAGCATGAAACGAGATTGGATGCAAGTTTTCTTTAAAAATAAATCAGTTGATAGATGAATGATTTTGTGATGTCTAAGTGGTTTCTCTCATGAAAATTTTAAATTAATTGCAAACTGGTAGAAAACCAGTGGGGTTTTTTGGCGCAACATTGTATATTTATGCACTCTCTTATGGGTTCAGATATTCAAAATCTAATGTTGTAAGTATATATATTGCAAAAGTTTGGTCGGTTAATTAAGTTATACTATTAGATATCTTTTCTACACCATTAACATGTAATATGCATTTTTAATATATAATAGTTGACATTATATTTATTTTTTAAATTATTTCTTCTTTATCTTTCTATATTTATTTTAATAATACTATAATTATCTAATCATAATCTATCTATACTATATATAAAAGCATTATCCTCCTCTAGAATTTTCCCGCCCAAATGTAGGGGTATTTTAGTAATTAATATGGTAATTATAATAATAATAATAATAATAAATATTAATAACATTAATTATTATTAGAGAATAATATTAATGATAGAATAATATTAATTATAATGGGTTATAATAGGTTATTAGTAATTATGGTAATTATTATGATAGAATAATATTAATGAGATAATAATGTGGTTTTGATTGTTACAATTTTTTGTAATATTTATCTAAATGTACTCATATTCTGGCTGAGATACAAAAATTATGAATATCAATCATATTTATTATATTATATATGCTAATAATATCTAATAATTGTAATTGGCAAGTCCCATGTAAAATTAAATCAAATATTTATTATATTTTATTTTCAAGTCATTTCCAACCAATTCTCAAATGGTAATAATCTACTAACACGAATTGTTTGCTTACATAATATTATTTTATTAAATTAATTTGTTCATTAAATCGTAACAAATACTAGCATATTAATATCACTTATACACGGTAATGTACGTGCAATAAAATTGGTAATATTTATATATATACACACACACGAAGATCACGTCCATAAAGGTATCATTTATTAGTAGAAAATTAAATCAAGAATATGATATATTATTGGAGTTGAAAATTAAATCAAGAATATAACATATTATTGGAATTGAAAATTACAAAATAATATCTATTAATTATAAATTAATTTTTTCATTAAATCGTAACAAATATTTTCAATCATATTATATTATATATATGATATCAAAAAAATACACGAATTATGAATTCTGCCTGATACACAAAAATTACGAATGTCAATCATATTATATTATATATATGCTAATATATTACGAATGTCAATCATATTATATAATAATAATAATAATAATAATAATAATAATAATAATGATGATGATGATATAACGCCTATGCATATTTGTTCCTTAATTGGCACATAATTGATAGAAAATGAAAAAGAAAACGAAAATCACTAATTGACTATAAATAAAAAAGATCCCTAATTGATTGAAAATGAAAAAGAAAACAGAAATTAATCATTAATACTACAAAATGAAAATTGAAAAAGGGAATGACAATTACTAATTGCCTGCAAATAAAAAAAATTTAAAAAAAAAAAAGGATCCCTACGCCATGCCTATAAAATGATAGGATCAAACTTGGGTTTGCCTTCCCCCTGTGCACTATTCAAGAGATTCAAGAATTGGATCCTCTCTCTAAGGTTTTTCCAAGAATGGTGGTTGTCGTCATTCCTGGTCTTGATCGTCGTCGCCATTAACATTTCCATTGGTCTGTATTCTCTCTCGGTTTTCTTCCTAATTTCTAAGTTTCCCACATGTATGCATATGTTTATTAGCACGTCTTTCGTGTGCAGGAACATGTATGCATATGTTTAAAGATGGGTCCTTTTTTTTTATTTTTAAGTCCTTTTTATGTGATTTATTTTTGTATATACGTGATGATCTAGCATTGAATCAGTTACTCGAACTTTGATGAAATGGTGGAGAAATGGCTTAGCATTCAAGTTATTATTTTTACTATTCAAAGAAAAACAAAAACAAACCAACAAAAAAACAAAAAATATAAACATATGCATCGATTGAATTGAAGTTTGAGGAATTACCGGAATTAGAAATAGTGAAACGAGAACTTTTGCATCCTTTTCCCCTGAAAATTGAAGTACACGCCCAAACACTTCAGCCCAAACAATTAAAAAAAATATTTAGCAAACAATAGAAAAGGAAAATAAAAAATGATTCATAATTCAATGATTAATATTAATAATGTTAGCAGTAAAAATGAAAAATGAATAAGGAAACAAAATTAACTTACGAGGAAAAATAGAAAACAGAACGAAATTAACTTACCAGGAAATGGACTAATAATAATAAGGTTACTAATAAAAAGGAAAATCCTAAAAAAAATTTCATTTCGTGCTTTCCCGTCCAACCACTTCTGTCCAAACAATAGAAAATGAAAATTTATTGAGGAAACAATAGAAAAGGAAATAAAAAAAAAGGCTCCATAATTTAATGATTAATACTAATAATATTAACAATAAAAAAGAAAACATAATTTAATAGTCACACATAGAATAACTATAGAATAAAATCTCTATTCTATTTAGTCATACCTTATATAGCCTAAACTACTACACATCATTCCCGTCATTTCCTTTAATAACAATAATAATAATAATAATAATAATAATAATAATAATAATAATAATAATAATTTGGTTACCTTAATTACTTTACTTTCTATATTTTTGTAATATCGTAGCAACCATTTGGACATATAATTAAAAATATTAAATCTATACTATATATAAAAGTAAAATCCTCCTATTTCATTTTTCCCGCCCAAACTTTTGTAGTCAATTAATTAAATATTTTATTAGTCAAATAATTAATAGAGCTTATTTAGTAAGAAAATGTAAAATCGAAATGAACTAATATCTATTAATTGGTAATATATTGTTTTTATATTCACATATCAATACTATTAATAAAAGTAAAATCATCCCCTTCAACTTCCCCACACAAACTAATATTACTAATTAATTGGTAAAAAAGTTAATAAAATTTAATTGGTAACAAAATTTTATTTACCAAATTCTGAGAATAATTAAACCATTATAATTGTGAGAATAATGGAAACAAATTCTGCAATAATAAATATATAAGAAAATTCCTTGAAAGTTATGAGTAATTTTATAAGAAAAAATAATTTACTAATTATTATTTACACAAATAATAATATTTCAAATACTTATCTACACTTCTATATCTATACTACTATTAATAAAAATAAAATCATTCTTTGTAAAATTTCCGCCCAAACAATAGTAAAGATAAAATGGAAAAGAAAACTGATTTTACTAATTGATTAAAAATATAAAAAGATCCTAATAGAAAAGGAAACGGAAATTAGGAAAATTGGAAAAGTAAAAGGATATTACTAATTAAATGAAAATTGATTGAAAATTATTTAAAAAATTTTTAAAAAAAATTAATTACACTTTCCTTTTGAAAACTTTAAGTTATTTAAACTTTAAAAAATTAATTAAATATGGGTTGTTATATTCTTTATAATAATTACAATTAATTCATTCAAATATGGAGGAGGAAGAAAAACTAAATGCGATACGGTGAAAATGAATATACTTAAGGTATACAAGTATAATTGCACATATATTAGTGCAATTGACTAATAATAATTGTCTAATAATTATTATGGTAATTAAGTTAAACATTCGTCATATTACATAATATAATATAATTAAATTATTTTTCATTTTTCTCATATTTATTTTAGTAATAATATAATTACATAAGTCATATTACATATCGATATTTTATGATAATTGTAAACAAACAAATCATATATTATTTGTATTCAAAAAAAAATTCATATATTATTTAATTAATTGTGTAATACTTTTGCACTAATCTTATAATCAAATAAATGTATAAGTTCAATATTATAATTTTTTATAATTTCATCTTTATTTTTAATATCTAAATATATAATAAAAAATAAATTGCGCTATATAATATTCAATGTCATCGCACGGATAATTGGACAATTATTTGCTCTAATTCAAGCTAGGAAAACATCAGAAAATATAATCAATCCAACCAATTTCATTAATTGCGCTATATAATATTTGATGTTACAATTTATATAATTGTATATCGATCCAAATATTCTTAAAATATTATAACAAATCCATTTCGTGCAACGCACGGGTGAAAATACTAGTAATAATAATAATAATAATAATATAATACTCCGTAGTAATAATAATCTAAAATTCTTAATATAATTTTCCTAATAATAATAATAATAATATAATAATAATAATAATAATCCATAACTCTTAATATAAGTTTGTAACTAAATTTTCATATTAAATCTGTTTATAAAGATAATTATATATATAGAATTGAGAAATTCCTATGATATTTTATTTAATTGATATTATTCCTAATATATTTTATCTAAAAGGCTTCCTTCCTTTTTTATAACATTGTTCCATATGTTAATCCGTTTAATATGCTAATCTATATAGGTAATTACCATATACTATTTACCATCTAAATAATCCGTGGTAATTACACTATATTTAACATCTAAATTTATTATGGTCATTAAACATAGAGATTTCATTCTTACGATAATTTTATATATTTTTACTTCAGATAATGTCAATTACCCGTGCATTTCATTTGATTACTTTT